>NC_086334.1:3616866-3916866 GCF_032445375.1 Bacillus rossius redtenbacheri | reverse complement strand
ATTTCCGTTCCTCGACTTTCAGCGCATAGACATAATTACCCCGACCACAGAATGCTGTTTATTGGGAACTAAGATGATGCACAGTTAGAATTTGAAAAGTAGATTGATATTGGTAGAATGACTCTCTGTGATGTGTGGCCGAGGGCAGTGGGTGGTGGGGGGCAGGTGCACCTGCGGGAGGGCTACGGCAAGCTGATCCAGCTGTACTGCCAGCTGCTCATCTCCAAGCTGGACTTCCACCGCCGCAACCCGCGCTTCCCCGGCAACCTGCAGGTCACCAAGGAGGAGCTGGAGAGCATCGGCGAGAACGACATCAACAACTAGTGAGTGCCTCTCCCGGCGCACCTCAGTAGCTGACCACACTGGCTTTCCAGTTAGTCACAGGGGCGTACGCAACTCCTGAAATATCTAAGCTCACCGGCCAAAAAAATTAGTCACCTTACTTGGTGCACACACACACAGATGGATGGATCGTTAAGCCTGAACAGATGGCCACGAAACACGACATCAGAATTGTGGTCGGAAAAAAGATCCTGGCCGAGAGGGATCAGATGTGTGTTTCACGGCTTGTGAATCAAAATCGCTTCCAAATCCGCTAGGAATTGCTGCAGTCAGTGAATGAAGGTCCATCCCTACCTGTTATCGAGAGAACATTGCTAACATTAACTGCATGTAATGAACATTTGGAGATGGGTTACCTTGCATGAGGCCATTGCTCACACAGTCGCATAAAGCTGCGCGTCTTCAATCATCAAACATGGACAGTAGCTGTCTGGCAAATCATGTTTTTGCCTGTATTACAATGACGCACATCGCCGAGTGCCGCGAAGGCCAAACGAAGCATTTCATCCTGGATGTGTGCAGGGTCAGCTTCAAGCCGGAGGTGGTTCTGTGATGTTTTGGGGGTGTTTTTCGAATCGTGGATTAGGCCTGCTCACTGCAGTGACCACCAGCAGGAACCAGCCATGTTAATTTAAACATTCTAGATTATCTATCAGGTGTTGCCTTTCAGTCAGCATCTGCATGATGAGTACACCCTGATTTTTCAAGATGACGACAGCAAAGTTCATCAGGCTGGACACACATGTGACTGGCTGTATGAACACTCCCCCACCATATTATATATTGATTGTCTTGCGAAATCACCTTACTTGAACCACATGGAAAGTCTGTGGATCATGTTGGAACAGCGAGTAAAACGCCGACATCAGCATCACCGCAGTTTGGTGGAATTGCGCTATCAAATCCTCGGTGGAATAATGGCTTAACCTGTATGCGACTCTCTTCCTAACCGATTCCAAGCAGTTACCTAGTCCCGAGGCAGAGTTACACAGTATTAATGATGCTTGTAATGATTTCTCCAGGGGTGAATAATTTTTTGTCCGGTGAGCTTATATTATTCCCATCATTAAATGGAAAGAATTTGAAAAAAAGTGGTTTTAACCCCTCCCCCCACTGAAATGTAATTCTGTGTACACTCCTGGCCACTTAGTCAATAAATTATCAGCTACTAAATAATTCATTAAAAAGAGCATAAAGAATGATTTGTTGGTAATAAAAATTCACCAGAAAGCCAATCAGTTATAAAAAAATTAAAAAATTAACTACATAAAATTAATAGAAAAAAATGGTCAGATCATTTGCTTCATTCAAGACTTTGATTACCGGCGGGTTTTAAAGTCCTAGATTTTTCGCAAGTTTGAAGTATGGTGGACGTTGGTGAGATTTGGTTATTTTTTCTTAGGACAGTGTTGTCAACAATCAGTTAAATTGTCTCTAAAAGCATTCCAAAATGTAATTTTAGATTTGTTATTATATCACTGAGCACTTCCAATAGTTCTTAAATAAGAAATTATTAATTTAAATTCTTAATGATTTTGTTTTACATTTAGTCCTGTTGTATCCATGGTAACAGTTTAATATTTATTTAATACCTTTTATTTTCCTTCTAATTTTAAGTATATATCGTAAGGATAATAATGTTTTCTATTGCAGTTTCCAGATGTCTGTCGAAATGTTTGATTACATGGATGACATCTTGAATCTGCAGTCAGCAAGTACGTATTTATTACATTAGTGAAGTAGACTACTGGACTGTTATTATTATATGTCCATAGTAGTTGTAGTATAAAGAGAATATTTTAGTGTCTTTTTAAAAAATATTAATTCTAGTGCATTTTTACATTGGTGAATAATGTACAAATATTCTCTTTAGAAGGTGGATCTGCACAGATTTTTTTTATGCAAGACATATTCTTAAGTGTCCTGTGAGTTATATATTTTGTGACCTACATCTTCCAATAGAAAAGTGTCGTGTTTGGGTATGTAAAGGAGTCAGGGTTTTCAATATGTCTGCCTGCCTGGGCGGTAATGTGTTACAAGTAACGAGTTACTGGTAATAATTACTTTTTACAATAATCTTATAAGTAATTTGTTACATTTTAAAACCAGTAATTTTACAGGTAATTTGTTATATAATTTTCAATAAAGTAATTTTAGTTACAGTAATATGTTATAATTTATATTCATTTATTAATACTATTTACAAAAATCATTGTGTGACATGATGATTATTGTTACAACTCTTCTCGAGTGTAACATCTAAGTCACCTACAAAGATGTAAACTCTAAAAGCAGTGCTGCCAATTTAGCAATTTTCATCCAAAAACATAGAGTTGTAATTGCAACAACAAACTTTTAAACAAGTAATTGGCCAGCCTTATACCTTATATATAAAAATTAATGTTTATGTGTTTGTCTTCTATACGCTCACGCATAGTTCATTCAATTGAGTTGAAACTTTGCACACTTAACCTTTTAAACCATGGAGGTATTAGTCTATGAAATAGTTTTCTGTTCTGAAGTACCTGATTTAGTAATTGTATAAAGGCTAAAATGTTATAAATTTGTTTAATAGCTTGAAAAGAACTCGTTGGGAAGAATCCTAAATATGCCATTATGTAGTGAATATTGCTAAAGAGACATAATGCCAACACATCTGCAAGAAATTGGGATTAAACTTCATTATAACCAAAAATTGTTTTGCTATGCAGAAGCAAAAAAAAAAAAAGAGGGTTAGAGGTCATTCTCATTTTGACTGAAGTATTAAAATGGCAAAAAATTTTATACTTCAACTCCCTTACTTCTTACCTCCAAGTTTAAAACACGAGGAAGGTCACTGTTCAGGTGAGATTTCGATAATACCAACCCTTAAAGCAAAATCTAAGGTAGCGGGCTAGTAGTATCGGATAATTACCAGTAAGTACTTACGTCAGTTCCTCTTTTCCATGGACCGAATAATAATGGTGGCATGCGAGTCAAGAGAGAGGTAGAGAGATGAAAGAGAGATAGATATAGAGGAAGTGAGAGAAAGAAAGATAGACAGAGAGTGAGGGAGTGAAATAGAGAGGGATAGAGATAGAATGATTGAGAGATACAGTATGATGGAGAGAGAGATAGATCTACAGATATACAGAGAGTTATAGAGATGGATGTATAAAATAATAAAGAGTTAGAGATATGGAGAATTACACAGCGATATATGAAGATACACGCAGATTTATGCAGATGTACGGACTCCCGGGGCTGCTGTTGCAGTATTCGGGTCGCTGGACATGTCGCGCTCCAACTCCATGACGAGCTGCGGGCAGTGTCGCCTGGCCCCGCTCATCCCCTGCATCCAGGACTCGTCCCGGTTGTACGACTACTGCGTCAAGATCCTCTTCAAGCTGCACGCCAGTGAGTGGTCTCCGCTCCTCTCGCTCCTCTCCTTCGTCTGCGGGGGCGGCGGTACTCAGAGTGTACATCCTAGATTACTTCCAGCCGCACCCTGTGATATTCCATAGTAGCACGTGTCCAGATATTAAAATTAATGTAGTTACTCTACTCTGGTATACCATTCAGCACAGTGCTGTAGTCACTCTTTACTGTTTGTAAACAAGCCTGAATAAACTTAAGTTGCGTTTAATTTTTTTCTGTAATTTTTGACTTGTTATAACATACTTCTCAGAAATTTGTGTATGGTGTGCCTACAATTATTTGTACGATTTTAAATATGCCAGACTTCAAAAAGTAGTTCAAGAACCAGTACTGTAATACTATACCTATGTATGTATGTATTTATGTATGTAATGTATTATACAATTGGTATCTTGAGGCAGCGATTCGCAAACCCGGAGTGGCAGCCTGGTCCGTGGGATATTTTATATAAATATTGGTATGGTGAAGTGTCTTTTACAAAGCAGTGTTCTCTGTCTGTAAAAACAATCCGTAGAGCCGGAAAAAAATAGATACACCCATTACTTGTCTAAGAGCTCACTGAAATTCATCATTGCTTCATTTGCTGCTATTTAATTAAAAATTAAAAATTCGATTAATTGTACAAAGTTGGTGCTTAGGGTGTAGTGAAAGAAATTTTTTAGGGCCATTATAAAAAAAAATGGGGAATTCTAAATAAAAGTAGTTCAATCGGCTTCCAGTAAATGAATTCTCAAAGTGGACAAACAAAATGTAGGCTATTTTTAAAATAGACCTATAATCTGAGGAGTGAAAATAAAACCAGATATTTTTTTGTAGTTGAAGGTCAGTAGAAAATTAAGTCTTGTGTCATGTAACTTAATTTGATGCTTCTCAAAAGCAGTACCAGTGGACCCACTTGCCAACTGTCACTGTCAGGATGAAGATCACATGAAGTTGTTAACAAACAGTATTGACATAACAGTGACTCAAGGATTCATAGACCATTGGTTCTGATCTTCAGAAATGTGGTTTTTGAGGCGAGTTACATGGCACGGACTGTAGTTTGTTTTAAGGCTGTTTCGGCGGTAGTTCCCGACGGTTGGTGGGAACCCTGGAGTGCGGTACTAGGCGTGTGCTGCCGTGTCGCAGGTCTGCCCCCGGACATCCTGGCCGGACACCGGGAGCGCTTCCTCAAGCAGTTCAAGGAGCTGCGGCAGTTCTACCTCAACGCCAACACCATGCAGTACTTCCGCACCCTCATCCAGATCCCGCTGCTGCCCGACGTGAGTGGCTGCGTGTGCCATCGTCCCACTCGTACCGACAAGATGGATTTTTTTTATTTTGTTAATCCTACAAAAATTTGTAGGTTAAAAACTTTAGATCTACGTGTAAAAGTTTGTAGGTTAAAAATTTTAGATCTACGTGTAAAACTTTGTAGGTTAAAAACTTTAGATCTACGTGTAAAAGTTTGTAGGTTAAAAACTTATGATCTACGTGTAAAGGTTTGTAGGTTAAAAACTTTAGATCTACGTGTAAAAGTTTGTAGGTTAAAAACTTTAGATCTACGTGTAAAAGTTTGTAGGTTGAAAACTTTAGATCTACGTGTAAAAGTTTGTAGGTTAAAAACTTAGATCTATGTGTAAAAGTTTGTATGTTAAAAACTTAGATCTACATGTAAAAGTTTGTAGGTTAAAAACTTTAGATCTACGTGTAAAAGTTTGTAGGTTAAAAACTTTAGATCTACGTGTAAAAGTTTGTAGGTTAAAAACTTTAGATCTACGTGTACAGTAGTATTTAAACTAAAATAAATCTGTAGAAAATGTTGTTTATATGTGGAGCATATAAACATGTCTGATGTGCATTTCAAGGCATAGGTATTCGGTTTAATCTGGACTTCCTTGATCCGGACAGGTTTTGATCCATTCCCATCTAGTCCCTTCTGTGTTACGTTAGTGGTGTGTGGACTCGTGTTGGTAGTCCATGTTTGGAAGGCAGTAGCTTTAAAACTTGTTCTGGCAGTGGTGTGTGAGCAATAGAGGCGGTCTCCCACGAGCCCGTGGCCAAAAATATAAATGTCGTCAGTCACTTTTTTCACGTGTGAGAAAAGGTTGTACAGTGTTGTAAACCGGTGTGCAACATTTTAAATAAAAACATTCAGAAATTCTGTGGCTACCAATGCATGCTAATTTGAAGTGTATAAATGTATCTGGAAGTAAAAAAAAAAAAAAATCAGTTTTTTTCTACCCTTATGTATGCTGAGGATGAATCGCAAGCCCAATTGTCGGGAATTGAGGTAATACCTTGGTTTGTAAAATGTGTTTGATTGATAATAGATGTTTTTAGAAAGATACCTATCCTGGTGATGAAATGCCAATGTAAGATAAATTAATGAATTTAAAGCAGGTTTAGTGTACAGGTTGAGTGTTGATCCTACGGTTGTTTTAATTATCATCTCTCTGCTCTGCAAGAGGAAGCCATTGCCGTGTTTAAATGGGCCATTCCTCTCTGAATAGTTGTACGTAAATGATGTGTTGACAGTGACAGTAGACATGTACCTGAAAGAAATCTACCATAGATGATGCTACAGTGTTTTAACTGTAGGCTAGTCTCAAAATATCCTTTCCTTTTCGCAAAAAAAAAAAAGTTGTTGTCTGTAAAGTCGGTTTACGGACAATAGTTTAACGTGACAACGTCATAACAAAACATTGATGAAATGATTGCATACTTTTATGAATAAAATTGAATCATTTTTATTGAATTATCACTATTTTGTATGGATACAAAGGAGTGAAATGAAATCTACAATTTAATTGATAAATTTACTTTTATTTGCACTCATTAATTGAAATATGTTTATTACTTTAACGAAGAGATTATTTTAACTACGTATAACTTTTATACATGTTTGCTATTTAACTTCTTCCAATCTGTGTTATTCTGTTAAGGATATGACGATGATAGGAAAAGTAGGAAACGAATGGGAGTGTTTCAAGTTTAATGTGCCTCGAAAAAGTCAAATCGATGGTTGTTCCAATCGAGTGGAAGAGAGATATATGCTGCACGAGCGTGCAATGAGCGTAACGGGACAAAGTGCATAACAGGACAATGCGTCATCCTTTTTTCGTGCGTGCAGCCGGCGTTCATAGATTTATTAGACGTCGTCACGTCAAAAAAAATTCATGAGACTGCATATTCGTGGATGGTGGGCGGCGTGCTACAGCCGTGTGTGCCGTGTGTGTGCGCAGGCCCCGCCCAACCTGCTGATCCAGGCGGAGCTGCGCAGCTACGTGACGCCGGTGGTGGTGCTGCCCCCCGAGCCGCAGCCCCAGGAGGAGGTGGACGGCCAGCTGGTGGACACCTCGGACTCGGGGTCGCTGGTGGAGCTGGCGGAGCTGGCCCAGCGCAACGGCTCCGTGTCCCCGGACCTGCTGCAGGAGAGGTGAGCTCGCTGCTGCGTCCCCTTCCCGTTACTTCATGTGCAGCCTCTAACTCGCTGCTGCGTCCCCCCGGCCGTACAGTCAGGCTCCCTTCCCGTCACTTCGAAGAAGCTTCAAGAACAATGGCGGTTAGTTACGTCACTCCGCGCGACGGTGCCCTGGAGACCTGCAGAACCTTCCGGGCGAGCAGAAGAGAAGCGCCCCCGGACTCTTCGGGGGAGGCCGCTAATGGGATTCTTGTGTAGCGGTAGGGGAGGTTTACGGGTGGTACCCCGTGTCTCTCACAATCGAAACCAGACTGCGCGTTCTGGTTTGGTCGGACCTCAACTCTGGCAGCCTCGCAAGCACTACGTTACTTTTATTTTGACGTGATTTTCATTTTACTCTGTTCGACTTGACGTCAAAGGATGACAAATTTTCATGTGTAACATCTCAGCTCACAGTTCAAACCAAAAATATTAACACTAAACGTTACTGTGATCGCAGCTGTAAACGTGATCTGCACGGATTAGATAATTTGTAAGGTTTCCTGTGAAATTAATTAGCAATAGAATTTTTATTATCCTCCTGTTTGACTGCACAAAATCACAACACATTTTTACCGGATACAAGAATGTATTTTTCATCAAAAATCAACACTATTTAAAGAATACACTGCCGCCATCTTGCTTAGATTCCTCTACCACTTTTTTTTATCCATGATGCAAAGTACCACTGACAGTTGGTCAACATGATTCATGAGAAGAAGAGTCTATCTTAAGTTAATATCACGCATGCGTGAACAACTCCCACTATCAGGGCGAACACGAGCATAAAAAGAGATTTCTGAACTCAACCGGGCTGCCACTTTGTGCTCAACCCCATCAAATCCCTCCCCCCTTCTTCTCAACCTTCCCTTTCAGCTTATCAACAGCACTAGTAGTACATGCTTAAAGTTGGAACTGCTAAGCAACTTCTTTGGCTAGAATGTTAGAAAACATACATAATTAGATAGCAGTTCTTGTTGGAATTCTTTTTTTTTTTTTTTTTATTGAATTAATTTTTAAAACTTTTCAAAAATTCTTTTAGGTGTGAAACGGAACTTAAATGTTTTGACACACTTTTCAAAAAGTGTTCATAAATACTGTTTCACTAGCAAGTATAGAAATCACTTTTAAGTTACTGTTTTTTAACTATCCTTTTCGTTATTTAAGTTTTACTGTCATACGTATCAATGTACCATACTCTTCCTACGCTTAATCACCGGAACGTATTACATGTTTAGTTGTGTGGTGTCTGTGCAGAGAACACTGTTGTTGTAATTGAAGAACCGAACATGTTGCTTGGTGCAGTTCCGATGGGTCTGGTTGGAGACGTAAGCCCAGCGTGGACTGTGCCGGGGGTGTTGCAGGGACAGCCTGATAGAGCAGCTGCAGGGGGAGAGGGTGCGGCTGAGGGATGAGCTGCTCCGGCTGACCCAGGAGCACCAGGCGTCCTCGCAGCGGCTGGCTGACCGGATGCTGGAGCTGGAGACGCAGTTGGCCACCAAGGTAGTGCACCCTCTACCGCTCTCCTCCTCTCTCCTTGTTCGTCCTTTCTCTTCTGCTTTTCTCTTTTTATCTACCTCCCTCCCTCTCCAAGGATTGATTCACAGGGGTTCGTGCCCACCCCTCCACCCCCCTTCCCGACCTGAAGACGGGTAAAAAGAATCTTGAAGTAGATTTTTGGACAAATTTTATATTAAACAATTATCAAAGATGGATGTATAAACTATTATTAACTTAGCCTAGATATAGGTACTTTCTAGACCAAGTTATTAGTATTTGTATATTAAGTCTCGTTCCCCTGTTTTATTGGGGAGGGGTTTTTCTGACTCCCAGTAGCCCCTCCCAGAAGTCAGTCATGTATCCATTCTGGCGCCCTCTCACCCCTTCGCTTTTTGTTTGTGCTTTGTTTTTTCTTTCTTTTTGTGGTGTTTTTTGTTTGTGTATTTTTCCTTTTGTGTGTGTTTGTGTTTTGTTTATTGTTAGTTTTTTTTGTGTGTTTGTGTTTGTTTGTCATATGAGTGCAAATAATTTTTCTTGTGGTTATAGATGTTTTCGTAGACTTGAGTAAGAAACAGTAGACAGTATGGTATAAATTGTGTTGTGTGTTAGTCTTCTATCCTTTGTGATACATTCTTCTGTTGTGTCGGCAGGATAGCGAGCTGATGCAGGAGCGCCAACTGAAGGAGGACTTGATGCAGCACACGGAGGTTGCAGCACGCTGCCAGGAAACTGAAGGTACTTTTTTTTTGCCTATGATTATAAAGGAGGGCGTTACAGGCTTGCAGCAGTTCCTCTGGAGATCCCGCCTGTAGGGGGTGTAGTTTCATATGTTCATGCTTTTGTCTACTGCGCATAATTAATTAATATTTAATTACATTTTGTATCTACCGAACTTTACTGTTCACCATTGCTAAAAAAGTTAATATGTTTTAATGTTTTTATAAATAACGTGCTGCTGAATTCTCAGAAAAGGACACCTATTTTTGAATGCTTGATCAATGGGATGAATTGTGTAATAAATAGAGCCAAGATTATATGGTTTTAAGCGAAATCGCGAATTTTCACGCGAAATTCATCCCAAACCGCGAAAAATGCGAAATGTTTTCTAACCACAAATAAACACCTCAATATTGATTTAAATCGTTAACTACCGACTATTGGTTGATTGACAAAAATTCCGTATCTGTTTGTAGAAGAAATGGTCGTCATCCAACTGCAGTGTGGTGGTTATTTAATGTGTTAATTATTCATCTTAAAAAATTACAAGATATCACAAAAATTGACGATTTCACGAACAAAAAAAAGATCGTTATCGGAGTTAGGTTAGGGTTTTTAAACGCATCTAGCCACTAGAGATCACGCAATATTAACAACTGACGATCGTAAACTAAAATTAACAAGTTAACAAACACAACAACGTGAAAAATCTCAGCGCCTTGTTTGCTGTATCCTTTGAAAAATACACGTGAACAAAAACTGCATTCATTAAATAAATACGTATGAAAATAAAATAAAAGCGAACATTGATATTTAATGATCACTTGATATTTAATGAAATTTCACTGTAACGCAATTTTGTGTGCTTGTTGAATAAGCAGTTTACCGTGAAGCCTTCATTTTCATTTCACACTTCACAGGCGAGAGAGCCAAAATCGTAACATAATCGAAGTTTTCCGATCGCTAATGAAAAAGCACCATATTGCAAGGATTTATTTATTCTACGGTCATTAAATATTTTAAATAACGCTTACCTACCCAACCCTCCCGGAAAATAAATAAAAACATTTATTTCACTGACCTGAAATAACCTAACCTTTTACTTCGGGTTGAGTATATGGCTCTCTCGCCTGTAAAAAGTAGGCTTCCCGCGGTTTATTTTTTCGCTACAACTTCAGTAAATATTTTTTTTTTGGTACCTCCGGGCTTTGTTTACAAATGACGTGCATACATGAAAGCTAAATTTCTTAATCATGCCGAAAAATAAAGCTACTGCGGCATCACGTGCTGACGAGTTTAAGAATGAGGGATTATATGTCAGTGACGGAAAAATACTTTTCTGTAAATATTGTAATTGCCGTTTGGAGCATGAACGTAAGGACACTGTAAACAAGCACATAATTAGCGACAAACATGTAAAAGCTAAACGATTCCCATGCACTTTGAAACGACAGCTTTCTATCCCAGAAGCAGGAGTGGCGCAAATATGCGCAAAAAAACAAAAGGAAGATTTTGTTCTCGAAACTGTTGAAGCCTTTGTAGCTGCAGGTATTCCTCTTGAGAAACTTGACAACAGCAAGCTGACTGCATGGATGCAGAAGCATGTAAGTGGTGCTGGTTATCTTCCAACAGCGGATTGGATGAGGAAAAAGTACATTCCCCTACTTAGAGAGAAAAAAGAAGTGGAAATCAAGCAGCAGCTCTTGGGGCAAGATGTGGTCATACTCGCAGATGAAACCACTGACAAGAGTAATAATTGTGTTTTCAACATCTTGTTTAAAATTCTGAAACCAGGTGCTGAACAAGATGTTATCTTAGGGGCTTCTTGTGTCCTTGATGCAGCAAATGCTGTTTGTTGTTCTCGGGCAGTGATTAATGTATGCTCCAAATATGAAGTCAAGGAAAAAAACATAATTGCGTATGTTACAGATAGTGCCAGGTACATGACGAAATCTGCTGGCACCCTTGAAGGTGTATTTGGTGACCACATGTACCACATACAATGTTGGGCCCATAAAGTAAACATTGTTGGGCAGATCTGGCAAAACAACTTGGAAGAACTGAACCTCTTCGTTTGTAAGGTAAAGATGGCCTTTCTTAACACCAGAAAGAGGAGGCATGCATACCTTCAATTTCTTCTCCAGAAACATGGAGAAAACAAGGCTCTGGTCAAGTTATTCCCCATGCCAGTTGTTACACGTTGGAACACATGGTTTGAATCTGTATCATACCTCGCACTCCATCTGCACGACATTGTGGAATTCTTTGAGCAGCTTAGCGAAGATAACTCTGGTGCTAAATATATCAAGGGACTCCAGAAGGAAGAGTTACAATGTCTTGAGGCCACTCTTACATTTGTGGCTCAAAACTGTAACACCTTTGTAGAGCTAATTAATTTTCTTGAAGGAACAAAGTATCCTACTGCTCATCAGTTGTGCACAAAATTGAGTAAACTGCAAACTACTCTTGATGTCTTGGCTAAGGGAATTATTTCCTGAAAATGTTGACATTTTGGCTGAAATGAAAACTGTCAACTCTGCAGCCCTTAAAGAGCAGTTCAAGAACACAGCTAAACTCAGAGTCTTATAAAACTGATTGATCTGGTGAACACTGATCCATCTCGTCAACTATTTCTGGGAATCAGCGCTCTAATGAATCCTCAAAATGTAGGAAACATTCGTGTGGAGGAAAAATAATTCCAGAAACATATTGGGAACCTACCTTTCCTTTGCAAGGTGCAGAAGACCTCTGTAGCAACAGGCTACATAACACTCCAAAACCTGGTTTCCCAAGAGCAGAAGAAACCGCATGTGAACTACATAGACATGGTGGACATACTATGTAAAATGAAAGCGGATTATCCTGAATTTGCAGCTGCTGCTTTAAAGTTAATATGGATACCAGCAACGAATGTGGACTCAGAAAGATCTTTTTCTAAGTATTCTGTAGTTGTAAGTGACAGAAGAAGATCTCTAAAACCAGAGAATGCTGAACTGCTGACAATGGTGGCTTTTTCCTGAGCTTAATTATATTGCATTTATAGAACAAAAGTTTAACTGTAGTTTCTATTTTAGTTAATTTAGACTCTCTCCTGAACTCAGGAACAGTACTTACCTGCATAAGAATACTGAATATTTTAGTTGTTAATTTTTTATGTACTCTCAACATAGTATTGTTTAATGTGCATATTTTAAGTCTCTAACCACGAATTATTGAAGCATTTGATCAAGGCAGCTCTGCTAGGTGTGTACACGTTATTACATGTGTTTTAATTTTTTATGACGATAAAGACGAAATCCACAATTCTTAATGACGAAAAGTCCTTTTTCATAACACCATAAAATCTTGGCTCTAGTAATAAAGTAACTTGAATATAATCTGAACAAATCAGTGAGATTGAAGTTTGTATGTGTTATAATTCTACACACTGCTGTTAACTCAACCCCAATGTGAACTAAGAAGCAGGCTCTGTATACTTCATAGTGAAGCTCAACAAATAATATTTTTGTATCATTGATAGAGCTTCTTTCTTTTAGTACAAGTGGGTTTACAGCATTATTGTAAAGACCTCGTGGCAATTGTCTAGTTTTATTGGTATCCAGGAAAACCCACAGCTTCCTTTTCAACGTTTGTAAGTCTTTACATTATATAATATATTCAAAATTCAAACCATTAAATGTATTTTCTGCGTACAATGATGTTAGCAAGCATATGATATGCAAAAAAATACATATGTATATGTGTTTTTTTTTTTAGAGTTATAGCGGTATATAACTTTTTCAACCATTTTTCAGATTCAAGTTATTTTAAGCCTCTGTTTAGTTTGTATCCATGTGGCACCTCTATAAGGATATCATTGCAGCAAATTTGAATTTTTACAATGGTTGAGAAAGTGACTTGCAACACTGTAAATTTTACCCACCTAATTATGTAAAATATAGGTGAAATATAGGTGGTTGCACTGAGTGGCATAGCAAGCGGGTGGCAGGGATGGCCCCCGCCAGGGGCGCCAGAGCAGTGTAGGGGGGGTGCTACGGTTTCGCGTTACTGAACCCTCCCCCCCATTCTCTTTTAATCCAAGAGGAGGTGCCATTTTCAGTTCTGGCCAGGGATGCCAGTCACCTTAGCTACGCCACTTATTGCACTAGGCATTCTAACGGGCTTGGGCCACAGCGCTTGTAGATGGAACTGCCCAGTACTAGCTGCGGTGTGGTCATGTGGCGGTGGTGGGCGGTGGTGTGGAGCGAGGGTGCCTGAAGTGTGGCTGCTGCCCGCAGAGAAGCACCGGGCCGTGGAGGCCAAGTTCCAGAAGCTGAAGGAGGTGTACACCAAGCTGCGAGACGAGCACGTGCAGCTGATCAGGCAGGTGGGTGGTCGACCGGCATCCATGACCCATCGTCACGTTCACAGCTGATTCTTTCAATTCTTCGTCTCAATCTCATGTTCCACCAAGCATTGCCACTGCCCAGATTTCAAGCCACCACAGGTTCATCGATACGAATGGCAGGAGAGAGATGAAGGTGGTGTTTGGTTATTGTTGGTAATGACATTGACGAGTTGTGATGTTTACACTTGCTGACCACTTGACGGCTAGAACTTGAGGACACAATTTTTTCTTGCATTTATTTGGTTAAATGTTAGCAATTTTTTTTGCATGATTATGAATTTTTTTTTTTTTTGAGACTGCTCAAATACATAAAAACAATCTACAAGTACAATGACAGGATTATGTTAGAAGTTGAAATGGTTTGAACACCGATGTTGATGCTTGCTTCTCCTGCAGACAGTCAGTAGTGTCCCTAAGACTCTGCTGGGCCCTGGAGACCTTCCCCTGGAAAATTTGAAAAATTTACCTTCAAACATTTTTAACCCCAACCTGGAACTCAAATTTCGACGATGGTTTTGCTAATTTATCTTGGAACATTTTGATATTCTTTCCTGTTTAAATTATCCAAGGGTCAGTTTTAAAAAATGCTTGATATCAAATCTCCGGTATAATTGTGTCATTATGTATAGCAATAAATTTGAAACGATGAATTGAACTAGATATTGACACCACATTAAGTTACAAGTTATAAAAGTGTAACGCCAGGGCGGGACCCCGGGGACGGAGGAGCGGAGCGTGACGGCGCTGCGCGGCGTGTGTCGCAGAAGGCGGAGGTGGTGAGGCAGCTGGAGACGGACCGGCTGGCCGCGCTGGCCGCCCAGGCGGCGCTGGACGCACGGCTCCAGGAGGTCTCGCTGGAGAAGTCGCTTGCCCACGAGACCTTGCAGCGGTCCGGCGACCTGGAGGGGGAGTTGCAGTCCGTGCGCGCTGTGCTGCTGACCGCACAGGCTGACGCGGAGGTCAGTGCAGTGTCGGCGATGTGTTCTCGAGTCGGTGGATGGCCAAGGAGACCCGACAAATGAGGTGTAAAATATTTTATGTATTTAGACCATATCTCATTTCTATGCAGTTTACAGTCGTGTACATTACACATTCGTTTGCAAACTCCTGCCGGATCAACTTTTCACACACACATGGAAGCCAAAAACTTCAAAACTAATCCTCACTCACTCGCTCCTTTTCCAGACCTATCTTCGTTTACCTACTTTCCATTCTGTTACCTGTTTTCACCTGTTGTGGCCTAGGTACTTTTTCTGTATTTGCAATTTCCCTTGCTTTAGGTTTTTTTTTTCACCTATTCATTTGCTTTATATCTGCTGCATATGTTATGAAACAGTCAACTTTTATTCCTCTTCCAATTCTCGACTGGCAGCGGTAGTGGTTGTTTAACAATTTGAAGAGCTTTATAAAACCACTCGCCATTATAAAAACTGCTCAGATTACAAATAATGTGGTTTGTCAAAAATCTAACCTCTGATAAAAAAAAACTAACTGATGTCCACAGCTGCGCTACTAAAAGAAATGGCGTCTGATTTGATTCCACTAGACTTGCACTTAGCGACTGCTAGAAGCTCTAAATTATTGGTGCCAAATTAAATTTAACATATGTATTTATATTTTACACAAAATTACTTGTTCACACTAGGGAAGCAGTTAGGCAATGTAATGCACAAGGTAGTTTCGCTTCTACGCGTCTGGACCTTGGAAAAGCAGTGCCCATCACCCATTCCACTTCATTGTACCCTGGCTTGGTGGGGGGGTGGTAGTGACTGGAGGCAAAGGTAAAGCAACTATGAGGCGGGGCTAGAACCACCTGGAGGCGGGGCTAGAACCACCTGGAGTCGGGGCTAGAACCACCGGGCGGCGGGGCTAGAACCACCGGGCGGCGGGGCTAGAACCACCGGGCGGCGGGGCTAGAACCACCGGGCGGCGGGGCTAGAACCACCGGGAGGCGAGGCTAGAACCACCTGGAGGCGGGGCTAGAACCACCGGGAGGCGGGGCTAGAACCACCGGGAGGCGGGGCTAGAACAACCGGGAGGCGGGGCTAGAACCACTGGGAGGCGGGGCTAGAACCACCGGGCGGCGGGGCTAGAACCACCGGGCGGCGGGGCTAGAACCACCTGGAGTCGGGGCTAGAACCACCGGGCGGCGGGGCTAGAACCACCGGGCGGCGGGGCTAGAACCACCGGGCGGCGGGGCTAGAACCACCGGGCGGCGGGGCTAGAACCACCGGGAGGCGGGGCTAGAACCACCGGGAGGCGGGGCTAGAACCACCGGGCGGCGGGGCTAGAACCACCGGGCGGCGGGGCTAGAACCACCGGGAGGCGGGGCTAGAACCACCTGGAGGCGGGGCTATAACCACCTGGCGGCGGGGCTAGAACCACCTGGAGTCGGGGCTAGAACCACCGGGCGGCGGGGCTAGAACCACCGGGCGGCGGGGCTAGAACCACCTGGAGTCGGGGCTAGAACCACCGGGCGGCGGGGCTAGAACCACCGGGAGGCGGGGCTAGAACCACCTGGAGTCGGGGCTAGAACCACCGGGCGGCGGGGCTAGAACCACCGGGCGGCGGGGCTAGAACCACCGGGCGGCGGGGCTAGAACCACCGGGAGGCGGGGCTAGAACCACCGGGAGGCGGGGCTAGAACCACCGGGAGGCGGGGCTAGAACCACCGGGCGGCGGGGCTAGAACCACCGGGAGGCGGGGCTAGAACCACCGGGAGGCGGGGCTAGAACCACCGGGCGGCGGGGCTAGAACCACCGGGAGGCGGGGCTAGAACCACCGGGAGGCGGGGCTAGAACCACCGGGCGGCGGGGCTAGAACCACCGGGCGGCGGGGCTAGAACCACCTGGAGTCGGGGCTAGAACCACCGGGCGGCGGGGCTAGAACCACCGGGCGGCGGGGCTAGAACCACCGGGCGGCGGGGCTAGAACCACCGGGAGGCGGGGCTAGAACCACCGGGAGGCGGGGCTAGAACCACCGGGAGGCGGGGCTAGAACCACCGGGAGGCGGGGCTAGAACCACCGGGAGGCGGGGCTAGAACCACCGGGAGGCGGGGCTAGAACCACCGGGAGGCGGGGCTAGAACCACCGGGAGGCGGGGCTAGAACCACCGGGAGGCGGGGCTATAACCACCGGGAGGCGGGGCTAGAACCACCGGGAGGCGGGGCTAGAACCACCTGGAGGCGGGGCTAGAACCACCTGGAGGCGGGGCTAGAACCACCTGGAGGCGGGGCTAGAACCACCTGGAGGCGGGGCTAGAACCACCGGGAGGCGGGGCTAGAACCACCTGGAGGCGGGGCTAGAACCACCTGGAGGCGGGGCTAGAACCACCTGGAGGCGGGGCTAGAACCACCTGGAGGCGGGGCTAGAACCACCTGGAGGCGGGGCTAGAACCACCTGGAGGCAGGGCTGGTAGTGCCTGGAGGCGGGGGTGGCAGTGACTGGAGGGGCCGGTGTTGCAGGCGGCCAACAGCAGACTCCAGTTCGTGTCCCAGGAGAAAGGCGTGCTGGAAAGCGAGCTGCAGGACCTCCTGGCCCAGAAGGAGGCCTTGGATGTGCGGCTGCGAGAGCGAGAGGAGCGCCTTGCCAGTGCTGACGTCGCCTCGGAAGGCTTCAAGACGCGCTTGCAGCAGTTGTTTGGTACATAGTTTGTGTTCACCCGTGCCTTTTGGAGCAGGCTACCGAAGACTCGAGTCCTCAGCGTGGACTGTTGGTCGCTCGCTAGTCGCAGCTCCAAGAGAAACTGCTTATGTGGATTTAGCCTTTGGCTTTTGAAGGTGTGAGATGTTGTACATTAAATATATTAGCTTTTTATTCTTTTTATAAAATGAAGCTGATAAAGTTAAGCCTGCTTCTTTTCATGCTTACATAATTATTATATTCATTTTTGGAAGTTCAACTTGTTAATTTATGTAGGTATATATGTAATATATATAAAATATAAAGGGAAGCTGCAAAATCCTCTATATCTTTTTTTTAATTTATTTAACTGGGATATAACGTCCAGTGTTTAGTGAGATCTTTCGAGATGACACTGTATCGACCATAACCTACTGTAAGGAACTATCCTATCTCTTGTTATATTTCCGGTGGTAGAGAAAGAGAACATTACTTGGAGGATCTTATATCAACTTATGAAAAAACTGAATTTTGCACTAAAATTAGTGTTTTAACCAATTTTTGTAGATTATCCTGTGTGTAGCAATCAAACCATAGTTATTAAGTAATACATCACTAAACTACTATTTGCGAAAGTGGTGATTTGTTTTACTTAATTTTTTTGAAGCTTGCATTGCATCTACAAATCGTTGAAACTCATCTTGCTATGTATGGAATAAAAACAAAAAATCTATTTCTAAATAAGAATTATGCCAACAAGAATTATGCCAACTAACCTACACTCTTCATCCTCCATAAAGACAAAAAACACAGGAGCCAAATAGCATGATAGCAGTCAGACATGCCTCGCTATAGAAACATAATAAACATAACCAATAAAACCACCACACAGTAGTCAGCAACTCTCCACACAGTAAGAATTAAGTCATTTTTTCACATGAGAACCTGTAAAACAACTGACAATGCCGGGATATGTACTATTGTTTAAATCTCATTGTTTTAACCTCCACACAAAAGAATTCATTGCTTATCATTTTACAGCATGTTTCACACATCACAAAAAGTTATCAAATACGTGAATAGTTGACACACGAGTAAATAATCCAGACTGTAGGACCAGAAACTTTGGAACACTCAACAATGTGCAAGAACATAAAGTAACTTTACTTCAAGGGAATTCATGGGCAAAATTTTGGCCGAAGGTTAATGGACATTTTAAGAAGCTGCAACTTTAGCCAATCAGTTGTACAAGTATGAAGAGTGATCTAATATTCTTTCTTTTCAGTAGGTACATGTGTACTTCTGTCAACTAAGGAGAGACGTTGTTAATTTGTTAAGTATGAGCTATTTGTTTGATTGAAGAAAGTAAGGCGTAGGTAGTTTCATTGTGGGTGTTCTGGGCCTTGATTGGCACAGTGTTTCAAGAGCAAGCCTGCGAAGGTGGAGTGCTGTAGAGCGTGTCTGTTGCAGAGACATGCCTGGCCACTGCGGAGTCCATCGTCAAGAAGTCCGTGGCACAGGTGGGCGACCCAGCCCTGTCTGCCCTCAAAGGCTCTCCAGGTATGCCTTTACCCTTGTTCTCCACACACTTGTGTCTTCTACTCGTTAGCCATGTACTTCCAGTAAGTACTGGGATTTTATTTTTATTTGAGTAGGCAATAAACCTATGCTGTTTTACAGCTGATCTGTGGAATTCTCACTACTAAGTGTTTTCATTTGCAGAGGTGTTACCATGTGAAACCTGTAACTTGTTCTCCTGTATATTTTGTTTGGGTTAGACGTAAGACAAGACTGTTGAAAAGTGGAATTATAAGCAATTGTCGACAGGAATACTAAGGTTTTTTAAATTTTCCTTCGATTCAAATCATGTTGTGCTGGAGTGTCTTGTCGTAAAGAGAAAATAATGTGAATAATAAAAACCTATTGAATTGAATTGACAGGAATGGTTCTCGGAAGTCGATGCCAAAAATGTTCAGATCATCTGAAATGCACTATGCCTAGTTACAAAACAGCAGGGTGTCTACAGGTCACAGAAGTCAGGAAACTGGAGAACAGGTCACGTATGCCATAAAGTCGTGAAGCTGGACTGAAGTCGTGAAACTATGATTACCAGCACCCTTTTTGCTAGCTTGCACGTTGTTTGTTTTGACACCTCGTACATTAAATAATAATATTTAGAGACTTTCTACTTAAATCAGTTAGATATACTATTCACAGTTTAAGTTTGACTATTTCATATTCAATTTGACATATTTTTGACGTGACAACGTCTAATAAATTGATGAACGCCGGCTGCACGCACGAAGTGTGTCCCGTTACGCACATTGTTCCATTACGCTCATTGTACGCTTGCGCTGCATCTCTCTCTCTTCCACTCCACTGTTTATAAAGTGATGTGAAAAGTTAACGTGGTTTTCATTGCTTATTACAACAACAATTTCGGCAATAAAGGTTAATTATTCATTCTTTTATTATTAAAATAAAAATGATTGAATTTTATTCATAAAAGTATGCAATCATTTCATCTATGTTTTGTTATGACGTCACGTTAAACTATCGTCCGTAAACCGGCTTTACAGACAACCAAATTTTTTATATAAAAAAATCACCTTGTGATATAAAAACCATTCGGGAGAGAATGTTATAATTCTGGGACGGTGACGGATGTGCGAGGGAAGAGGCCGGGCGCGGGGGTTGCAGACTACCTGCGGGGCCTGGCGGAGCCGCTGGAGCTCGCCCTGGGGGAACTGGCGGCCAGCCACGACTCGTACCGCCGGGACCCCGCGGCGGGGGTGGACGCCGTGTCGCGCAACGCGGTGCTGCTGTCCCACCTCGTCGCCGACTACCTGCTGCACGGACGAGGCACCGCCAACGTGTCCCCGGACATTGAGCTGGGAGAGCGTGAGTGCCTGCGTGTCCCGCCTTGCAGCGTTACACTGTTAGACTCGGGGGCGCAACAACTAACTTTCCAAAGGAGGGGGGCAATATACCTTTTTATAAAAAATCGTCGATCCCCCCTGTTGATGCGGGGGGGGGGGGGGGGGTCCGGGAGTCCTCCCCCGGGAAAATTTGTATTTCAAGGTGGAAAATGGTGTTATTTAAGCAGTTTTACTATCTAATAATTTATTACACAGCACTTTCTTTGCCCCCGTTAGCCCCCACTTCAAGGTTTCGGGGGGGGGGGGGGGGAAATACCCTTGCCCCCCCCTCCCCCCCTTGTTGTTGCGCCCCTGGTTAGACTGTAAATACTTGTTTGTGTATGTATATAGCATTATCAGTTTGAAGTTGGTTTGATCCAACCGAGCGCTGGAACGTCCACAGTGACAGGACAAAGCCACCCGTCAAGACCAAAAAACACCAGTGACAAACAGCACCAAGGCAGTGTATCATTGTACCCCCCTCCATATCTCAGGAGAGTTTAAAGTAATTTTTTTCGCAACTAGCATGGTTCCCACAATTGTTGTGCCTTGTGGACTTCACATTTTTTTATTTTATTTAATTTTTATTAATTATCTTACATCACTGTGCTAAATTTTTTTTTGTTTGATCTATTGATTGAGCATTAATTAAATCATTGTTATAAATTTTTGTTTTAAAGTCAGTTGTTTTTAATGTATAAAGTGTCACTGCACTAAACTTTCGTGACCCGTGGGTTGGTTATTCTGGATTCCTGTTAAAAAAAAAATAAAAAAAGGAAATATATTATGAAATAAACTCGCATTTTGAAAGACGTAAATACAGTAGCTAACTTCAGAAACATTGCATGTTTCAAACATTATTTTCACGTTCTCATTACTAAAAAGTTTTAATTGGCTTATCAAAATTTTTTAGGAAGAAAATAAAATGCTGCAGACTGCAGAAATGTGCGTAAGAGGGAGAAGCGCGTGGACTCTGTGCAGTGCTAGGACCGGCACGGCGGGCTGGCGTGTGCGCAGGGCTGGAGCAGGCGCTGCGTGCGCTGGGGGCGGACGTGCTGGGCGCGCTGGGCGCCGTGCGGGGGAGCGGCCCCCTGGACCTGGGCCCGGTGCGGGCACGCCTCGGGGAGCTGCAGGGCCTGGTGGGCGGGTTGGCCAGCCTGCTGGCCGGGCACAGCCAGGAGCGGGTGGCAGACCTGGTGGAGCGCGAGCTGGCCGACATGGACAAGGCCATAGAGGAGGCTGCCCGCTCCATACAGGTGCGCTGCTCGTGGGGTGGTTGCAGTGGCGTAGCAAGCGGGTGACAGGGATGGCCCCCGCCAGGGTCGCCAGAGCAGGAGGGGGCGCCGCCGCGACGGTTTCGTGTTACTGAAACACTTCCCCCCCCCCTTCCCTCTTTTAATCCAAGGTGGGGGTGCCATTTTCAATTCTGGCCAGTGGCGCCAGTCACCTCAGCTACGTCACTGGTTGGTTGCCAGGAGAAATGTCAGGATTACTTGTTGGGAGCTGCAAAGTGGGGGATTGGTTTAATGCAGGGCTGCCCCTGGTTTCCAGGACTCAACACTAAAAAAAAAAAAAAATATATTAGAAAATACTGGAAACTTAAAGTAGAAATCCTTCAAAAATTCCTAGAAACTTAAAAACTGAAATTTTTGCGAAATCCTTGTGATCTAAGTAAATTAATCATACACCAACATTTTAACAAAAAGTTTAATAAAAATGTACTCACCCTTGTTACTATAAAACTGGTAAACTGAAAATAGGTCAATTAGAATAAACAAAAAAATTGTATGATTTAAATTTTTTAAATAAATTTTTGAAACAATACAAAAAACTATAATTTTTTTTTTTCTAACTAATAGATTGTTTGTGTTCATGAAGCTGTCTTGTTTGTCTGACCCGTTTTTGTGCGACCACAATGAAAGTTTTTTTTTGCTGTGTCACTGTCTGGGTAACATATTGGACACTGGTTAAGCAAAGTTATTCCTTAAACATATTGATAGGTTTATTTTCACAAACAAAATTTTTCCAATTTAACTTGTCATCAACCACACCATTATTTTCTTTCACAACAAAACTGGACAGTGATGAACTCTGTTCTGTGCCCCTTTGATTTGTTTTCGTGGCATTCAGTATTGCAGTGACATCACAGACACATCCCGACCATATTATCACATTACACACTGTGCACACTGCCAGGCTTTATCCATTCTAGTTGTTGTTCACCTTCTCGTTAATATTTCTGCTAAACTGTAGCTCAGTCTGGTGATGCCTTACTTGTTTATTCATCGTAATTTTCGGGACTTTGAAAATTTATTTTTTGATGCATTTCGAGGAATTTATAAAAATTTATTTTTATATGAACTTAAAAGTATAAAAATAAAATTATATTTAGAAAAACTAAAAGAACTTTTTTTTATGAACTAAAAAGTAATAAAATTATCTTTAAATTTAAGTAATTTTTTTCAACAGCCATAGAATCAACTACAACTCTGTATAGCATAATTTTTTTTAATAAACTTAAAATAATCAAGTAATAAACAAAACAAATAATTTTAATTAAAAAAAGCAAGGTGTGCTCTCTTCATTCATTTTCTTACTGACTCTGTCCTAAAGGTTAGCCATTAGTGGCAGAAAATTTAAGACACTTGTATCAAACATCCCAAACTTTTTTTTTTCATTAAAAAAATTGTTTTTGTTTATTACTTGATTCTTATTTTAAACTTATTTAGAAAACAAAAATTACATTGTACAGAGTTGTAGTTCATGCTATCGCTGTTGAACAAATTACTTAATTTTTAAGATTATTTTTTACAGTTTAGCTCATACAGCAAAAATTAAGTATGTTTATTTAGTTTTTCTAGAGTATAATTTTTTTAATCAAAATTCTATTTAGATGGCTCGGACTCGGATAATTTGTAAGTGACAAATATTGTAGGGTTTTCCTTCCCTTCTCGAGGCTTCCCTTCGGCCTGGAAGTGGAGAGATGTTTGCTCTGCACGAAGAGGCCTGGCTTGAAGCGTGGTCGACTCGGCAGCGGACGGGGAGTCGGGACGCCGGGATGCGTTGCAGGAGCTGCTGAGGAGCTCGCGGGCGGCCGACTCGGGCATCAAGCTGGAGGTGAACGAGAAGATCCTGGACTCGTGCACCACCCTGATGCAGGCGATCCGAGCGCTGGTGCAGAAGTCCCGGCTGCTGCAGGCCGAGATCGTGGCCCAGGGCAAGGTCGGTCCGCGACACCAGCGCATTTGCGAGCATTTGTACATGGTTTAGCGCAGTGGCAATAACTGGTTTAAGTCACGCATTTAAAATAAATTACAAACAGAGTATGATCTTGAATTTTTTAGTACTCTTTTTTTTCAGTGGTTGCAAACTATTTATTTTAATTTTCAAAATGATTGAAAAATTACAGGTTGATATTGTTCTGCTGTTAACTGTGCAGGTGTTAAAATCAATTATTTCTAATTATGTATATCAATGTTCAGGTCTTCATATTGGGAACTGGCTTGTTTTCAACCAATTAGATGTAGTTGTGTTTTGAACACCTACAGGAGTAGTTCCACTTTTTTGATAATTTATATAGTAAAGTGAAAATAATCGTTAGTTTATTGGATCTGATAATATTACATTTATAATGGGACACTGAAATTTCTTCTTTGAATGTTTGGAAACTTTATGCTAAGGTGATATGCGTTTGATAATCGGGTTTGGAAGGGTCAGTTAGAAATAGCTTGACAAATAGGAAATTATTTTAAAACTGGGATTTTAAAACAAGAATGTTCACGTTTGTAATTTAATTAAAAATTATCAGCTTACAAAATTTTTTCAAAATAAATAGAAATATCAGGACACTAATCAAACCGTGATGTGGGATGCTTGTTTGAATGTGGGCAATGAAGTGTGGGCTGCTAGTGACCTTGACGAGTGTGTACGTGGACAGGGCACAGCATCGGCCAAGGAGTTCTACAAGCGCAACCACCAGTGGACGGAGGGCCTGATCTCCGCAGCCAAGTCCGTGGCCGTGGGGGCCCAGCTGCTCTTGTGAGTCTTCCCCACCATCCACCATGCACCGTACTCTCCTTACAAGGAAGTGTCTCGTTACATTTGATATTTAACCGGCTGTTAAATTATGATTAATGGCGGTTTAGAAGGAAAAATAGCCTGTGCCATGCTTGCGCCTATTGGTCAACAAAACTGTAGAGAGAAAAAAATTTCCTTACATGTACATAATATGACTGCAACAATATGTTTAATACTAGAACATTCAGTCAAATTGTAGTAGTGCAATGTAAGTTATGATGATCTTGCCTCTTACGGTTACCTTGTACTTTGTTTTTGTGTTTCACCCACTCACATTTACATACTTTGGCGTTTTTCTCTTCCGTGTTCATTTTTTTTTTTATCCCTTCTCATTCCTTACTTTATCATTTTTCTCTCTCATTGTTTACGTTGCTGCTTGTCCTCCCCGGTGTGCCGACAGGACGGCGGCGGACGGCGTGGTGAGCGGGCAGGGCCAGTTCTCGCGCCTGGTGGTGGCGTCCCAGGAGATAGCGGCCAGCACGGCCCAGCTGGTGGTGGCCAGCCGTGTCAAGGCGGAGCGCCACAGCCCCAACCTGGGCGCGCTGGCCCAGGCGTCGCGCACTGTGACGCAGGCCACCGGCACGGTGGTCGCCACGGCCCAGTCCTGCTCCGAGCTGGTGCAGGAGAGCGGTGAGCACCGTCTTGCTCTCTGTTCCTGGTTGCCTGCAAATGACAAGTTCATTAATGACCGTCATGCTCTCTGTTCCTGGTCGCCTGCAAGTGACAAGTTCATTAATGACCGTCTTGCTCTCTGTTCCTGGTTGCCTGCAAATGACAAGTTCATTAATGACCGTCTTGCTCTCTGTTCCTGGTTGCCTGCAAATGACAAGTTCATTAATGACCGTCTTGCTCTCTGTTCCTGGTTGCCTGCAAATGACAAGTTCATTAATGACCGTCTTGCTCTCTGTTCCTGGTTGCCTGCAAGTGACAAGTTCATTAATGACCGTCTTGCTCTCTGTTCCTGGTTGCCTGCAAATGACAAGTTCATTAATGACCGTCTTGCTCTCTATTCCTGGTTGCCTGCAAATGACAAGTTCATTAATGACCGTCATGCTCTCTGTTCCTGGTCGCCTGCAAGTGACAAGTTCATTAATGACCGTCTTGCTCTCTGTTCCTGGTTGCCTGCAAATGACAAGTTCATTAATGACCGTCTTGCTCTCTGTTCCTGGTTGCCTGCAAATGACAAGTTCATTAATGACCGTCTTGCTCTCTGTTCCTGGTTGCCTGCAAATTTATTTCATTCTTGATTATTAAATATGCCTGATTAATATTTAGGATTAACAAGATTAAAATTTTTGAGTGTTAGTAACTACTTAACTGTTAACTTCACTAGTGTATGTTTACTGTGGTGCGAGGTTCAGAAATCCTGTATCCTATGGAGCACTTTGGGTGTAAAGCATATAAACTTTGCATTTGGCTAACATATGCTATGTGGTTGTCAACATGCCACCCCTGCTGCTTGCTTCCCTACAGGCATTGCTTTCAATCAGCGCTGTATATATAGTCCAAGGAGTGGCATGTTGTCAGCTAGAGCGGGATAGCTGTGGTACTGAGGCAGTAAAGTAGCTTGTCAGCCACCCTGTAGTATGTGTCGTCTTGCTTCTGTTGCGCACATGATCTTCCGTTATTTTTAAAATGTTATATTAATTACATGTTTTATCAACTGGTTTTTTCTTGTAGTATATGTCTAAACAGAGAAAGAAAATTAATTTATGAACTGGGTCTGTTACAGCAAGCACATTTTTCACATTCGAGACCAGATTTTCGGAAATATTGTTTTCTATACTAAGTGGTCGAGGACTGAAAGACTTCAGCTAGAGCAAGTTGCATTTTGATTTTTTTATAGGGCACCAATATTTTTGTGATCTTTGAAAAGGATTGAGCATAACGTCTCTTACTCTCATCGATATGGAGTAAATTTGAGGCGATGGAAGGTGGAGCATTGTGGGAATGGTTGTATCGGGAAGACCCGCTTGTCGAGGCTGTGGGGAGAGCGGAGCCGGCCGGTGGGTTGCAGACGACCTGGACGTGTCGGGGCTGTCGCAGCACCAGGCCAAGCGCCTGGAGTACGAGTCGCAGGTGCGCGTCATCGAGCTGGAGACTTCGCTGCAGCGCGAGCGCGAGAGGCTGGCGGCGCTGCGCAGGCACCACTACCGGCTGGCGGCCGACGACGGCGAGCCACAGGTTCCTTTCCTTGTCTCTTTTATCTCTTCTATTTTCCCAGTTACTTGTTAGCTTTTCTCTCTCCCCTTTCCGTTCCTCCCTTTCCTCACTCCCCTTTCCACTCTTCTCTTTCCACTCTTCCCTTTCCTCTCTTTTTTCCCCCTCATTCCTTTTCCCTGTTTCCCCCTTAACTCTTCCCCTAATCCTTCCTTTTTTTTCTGTCTCTTTTATTTTATTCTCTTTTCTTTCATTACCTTCCCTTTTTTACTTTTTCATCTCAATCACTCTCTTCCCTTCTGAGTGGGGGTGCGACTGCTCCCTGACTACGCAACTCGTGAAACGCTTGCCGGAGTGCAGCGCCTGCTAGACCCACTGAGGCTGTAATTTACCATTGTACGAGGGTTATTTTTTTTTTTACCTCCGATCGGCTGTAATAAAAAAATGGGAATGAATTGGGAAATTATTTTAATGTCAAAAGAAACGTACATATTTACTCTATTTTTCCACATAATCACCGTGCAGATTGAGGCATTTGTCGTACTGATGCACCAGCTTTCCAATACCCTCTGCATAAAATGATGCCTCCTGCCTATTCAGCCACGTTTTAACACACAACACTCATTCGGCGATGGATTTCTGCTGCAGTGTGCCCTTCTGCCTGTAAGAAACGGATGACTCCACGCAGCTCGCATTTCACCGTACAGTTTATCGTTGCAGCCATGTTGACATTCCCATAACCAAGCTTCAACTGAGGTGTGAGTTGGCCGCTCCACCTGGTTGGTGGAAGGGAGTAAACACTACGAGACGTGTCGATTCGTGTACGAGCGATTAGGGTATCGATTAATGGGCATGCCATGGAGAAATGAAACTGTAATCACACTGCAGGGCACTGTTAAAACGTGGCTGAATAGGCAGGAGGCATCATTTTATGCAGAGGGTATTGGAAAGCTGGTGCATCGGTACGACAAATGCCTCAATCTGCACGGTGATTATGTGGAAAAATAGAGTAAAGATGTACGTTTCTTTTGACATTAAAATAATTTCCCAATTCATTCCCGTTTTTTTATTACAGCCGATCGGAGGTTGAAAAAAAAATAACCCTCGTATAACATCACATATCTTATAGCCACTCATTTTTATATGAAAATTTAGTGGACATGTTTAGTGTAACAAAGATTTTTACTTTTACTTTTTTTTTTAAGCATGTCACATCATTTGGTCATCCAACGATACTGCCACCGGAATCATGCACTATAATTTTTTTTTTTTAATTCAATTTAAAAATAAAAGTTTAATTTAACTTTATTTTGCCTAACTGTTATTAATGTTTTAAAGTAAAAAAAAAAGTTTTTTTTTTTTATTCTCAGGGGGGATATGGCCAGTTTGTTTCACTCAAAATTGTAAAAAGTTTCACATTGCACTGGATGCATCTACGTTCTGCTCTGTGCTCACAAGTTGAGCGTTCGGGTGGTTTCATGTTCTCTGGAGCAGTGCTTGTCTCTCTTGCAGGACGCCCCCAGCCCTGTGTGAGCGGGATGTGCCCCCTCCAGTCGAACAAGTTAACCAGTGTACAGCCTCCAGCGTCTCCGGCTATCAGCACACAGTTCTGTGTGCGAAGAGCTAGGGCCTACTCTACTTCGCAGTTCTTGTACCACATCCATTCATTACTGTACTTCGGTTGGTACAGTCACGCCAACATTCGAAGTTCAGATTTTCAAGACTGGAATGACTCTGAGTGCACTGCTGTGAGAACTATACCGTCGACATCCGGAGTAACAAGTACAATTAGATGTGAGAAATGCATGTTACATATGTCGCAAACTATAATAGGTATTTGATTAACCATGATAGTGTAATACATAATTGTTTGTACTTATAATTTTTGTGTCATCCATATTTATTTTGATATGTTAAATTGGTGTTTTCATACTTCAAAATATTAACTACTGAAAAAAATTAGAACTTAACACAACAATTGACTTTCAAGAGGTACTGTCGCCTATTAAAATGTAAATTTTGTGATGCATATAGTACATGATAGGTGTAAGTGAGGTAAAATTTCGGGGAATACTTTTTGTTAGTGACAATTTTGGTGCCAGGTGCTAGCTAGTTTGCTTCATCGAGATTCCTTAAGGATTCCATTTCTGGTGTCAACTGCTGTAACTCGAGCATTGCTGAGTTTTGATCTCTTCCACCCTTAGGCCTTGCCTTTTTGCAATTTGCATATCCCTCATTGAATTTAGTTACCATTGGGCCAGTTACGTTCTAGGTGTGCCTTTTTATAGACTCATTGACTGATTTTTTTTCCCAAACTTTGTATAGTATGTCTAGCTTTAACAAGCACCTGATGATGAAGTGATCAAAAAATAATCCAGAGCGTATCTGTATGCAAACCTATGATAAATGATGTTGCAGAATTTTTTTTTATTGTAAAACAAAACTAGTTTCAAGGTAAACAGAAGTAGGTATTTGGTTTTTGTACTCACAAAGGCAGTTGAGATGCTTGACAAGAATTCAGCGATTTCAGTACAATTTTCGTAATTTTTCCCTGCTAGCCTAATGCTTCTAGTCGCAAGTAACTTGAGTTCTGCGACAAGTTTTCCAGAGTCGGGAGTAGAAGTCATCAGACCAATTGAAATCCAATAAGTCATCAGACCAATTGAAATCCAATTTAAATTTAAGCCAGCATCACCACTTTGTGTTTATCTAGTCGCCATTCTCGTGATCACACGGTTCGTTTGCATTTACGAGCTCTGTGTCGTCACCGCAGGCCAACGAAACCGCAAGTGTTTATGAACAACGATGAAACTTTGTGTGTTGCTATTGTTTCCCTCAAAAAATTACATAGGTAATTGTAGCCAAGTTAAGTGCATTTCTGTTAGTTTTTCTTCTTATTTATTCCATGTTCCTTCAATAAAGCACTGCTTGTTCATTTTATTTATAAGCTACCAAAGTGCCACCATAATCACAAAAGAAAATGGATTCTTGGACAGATGTCAGATGCAAATTTTTTTTTACATTATAACAAGAGGTCAGTAGTATAGTGCATGCCTACTGTTCTCATGTTGTAATCTGCTACCAGCAGCCATTCTCTATTGGCGACTGCACTAAACTCACACACACCCTGTCTTGCACATTTTCAACTGGAAACATATCGGAGCAAGAAATACTTGAAACCTTTCTTGACCCTGAGAAAACACTTGGCAAGAATTGAAGTGTGTCGAGGTTGGCTGGACTGCACGTACGTGGAGTTCCACGCCATTTTACATCGACTTGTCGCTTGCCTGCTATTTGTGCATTGTGTTGCATACTTTACAAGCGTGCCTTCACTGCACCGACATTGTAGTCACGTGAATGCACTTCCGTTAGTAGCGTCCGTTCCGGCAAGTCTGTGAGGGAAAGACATGCAGGTAAGTTACTCGCGTGTTAAGAGTGTGGTTCTACATTAATGTGCTGTCAGATCAGAGTCAAGGAAACCATGTTAAATATTTATGCTGCGTTTCCAAGTGTTGAACTCTGGGTCGACACTGGCTGGACTGTTCAGCATTATCTGAGGCAGCTGTTCACATTGTTAGCTTACAGTCAATCATCTAATTCACTAAGTCGCATTAACATTTTACTGTATGTGTGTTTTACAAACGTTTTTATTACTTCATTTTGATGAGAGAAAAGACTACAGTTTGTACAATTAAGTGGTATAATCATTGAACTTTTTTTTTTTGCTCTGTAGATAACTCAGTTTCAAGTATTTTAAGTAAATCAGGTGTACTTTGTATACTATACACCTGAAGTAACATCATTAAAGTTATTTATCTTTCACTTGCGGAAAAAAATCCCAGAAAATTGTAATTATAACTGCTTAGTTTTTTCTTATAGATAGAATTTTGTTAAATAATTGTGTACAGCGTAATAATTTTATCATTTTATGTAGTTACTATATTTGTAACTTTATTATTAATAAATATATTTACAAATGGTATGTATTATTTTTTTTTATTTTCCATTCTGCCTTTTTTTTTTAGCATTTTCAGCTTGTCATAGTGTTCAATTGAAGATGTATTCACATTATCTGACAGTCTTACTGCCATAATTATTTGAATTTATTTCTTATAAAACAATGAAACTCTGTACCGTATGTGTTTGAGCAGTCTAGAGCATTAAGTTCTTATAGAATCTTGTTATATAGTTTAAAATGGAGAATGATTAAAAACGCAAAGTCTCTTTTCTCTCACCGTCGCTTGTTCTCTCACACTGTTACTGGAGCAGTGATGGAAAGTGAAGGCACTTGCGTGGATTAGAGTGAGCTTTGTCCTATCAACCAACAACAAACCTGTATGCGAGCGGTATGAGTGGTAGCCGGACCCAGTGTGGTCTTGCCCAACACTTGGAGATGCCAGGCGGTGCATCACCGTCTTGTTGCTGTCTGCCGCCACACAGAATGGTCCTGTCATAGCTGTCGACCTGCATCTGTAGGGCAGCTCACTGACATGCCAACAAACTTTTGAATATACATTTTTGATTTTATTAAAACAGTAGGGTATATTAACTCTCGTGTACAGTTTTTACTTAATTTTTAAAAAAAATACACTTGTACAAGGAATATAACACTTACCCTGAAAGAAATGAGAGGAATTTAAAACATTGTTTTTTTATTTTTTTTTATTTGACAGTTTATTGCTTGCTAAAAATTTATTCAGACAAAGATTTTCTGTCTCGCTATTACTGAAAACAAAACACTGGGCTAAGTGTGTGAAGATTAAATCAAATACTCTCTCTCTAATGCCTTTATAGGGTCTGTTGTGAAGTGCAACCTAACTGAGGGAAAAAAAGTTTCCTGTCCTATACCAACTGCTATATCCTCCATGGCCATCATCGAATAATCTGCAGCACCATCTCACTTCTGTCGAGTGTTTATTCCGTGGCTATACCTTGCCTGTGTCCCAGCTGCCCCTTGCCAACCAACCTCAGCTGTCACCGACGACCTTCTTCGCCAGGGCCAGTCCGCACACTTGGCGGGCTCTGCCGCTTCGGGAACACACTTTCTTTAGAAGTCACCTGGTTTCACTGCACTTTGTCCCGAGTGTTGACCAGCATGTGTGATGATGCCAGGAGTAAAGGCTGTAGTGCAAGAGTGCAGTTATACTGGGATGTCTAGGAATTACCCTCAGACATTCTGCATAGTTGTGCACACATCAAACCAAAGTTTTCAATTTTACGCAAGTAAACACAGGAATTTATGTTTGCATGTTTTCCATTAGGATCAAAAGAAATAAAGAAATCAACTTGATTAAAAATTACTTCAACATTGATTTTCATCTTAACGAAATAGTGACATCTTAGCCAATGAATGAAAAAATATGTTAAATCTCATGCATACATATACAACTATTTATATCTTTATCAATACCTATATATATGTATTCTATATCTCTCTTCCCCCTTCAGAATGACTTCAATTCATGAGCAGGGATGCATGTATGGGGGAGAATAGGGAGGGGATGTATGTATATATGTGTGTGTGTGTGTGTGTGTGTGTGTGTGTATACTAGCTGCACGACCCGGCTTCGCACGGCTATACTAATGGAAAAAAAAATAAGCCACATCTCCCATTTAGTATATAGTTATATTATTAATATGATTTATGTGATATAACCCATATGTTGCGCATGGTGCATTTAGTCCAATCGTGGTAATGTGAGCACTGTGTTTTTACAAATTTGTTCTCTGAAAATATTTTTTATAAAAAATAAATTATATATTGCAACTTACTATAATTAGAATATTTAGGAAAGAAAAATGCCTAAAAACCACCTTTTTGCACCAAACCCCAGATTTTCCCGGGGGAGGACCCCCGGACCCCCCGCATTTTTTCCCAGGGGATGGATATTCTTCAACAACTAAATCTATTGCAGTCCCCCCTCCCCCCCCCCCCTCCAAAAAAATATATCCTTGCGACGCCCATGCCCATGGGATCTAATTTTCGGAAAATGTCATCCTGCGTAACATAAGGAACATTACTGTGAAGTTTCAAGTCTGTAAAATATATATACTTGAAAAAAAGGGCAATAAAAAACAAATTAAACACAGAGAGAGGAAAAAAAAATAGTTTCTGTTTGCGATTTAAAGTGATAAAAATTATTTAAATGCTAATTGAACTCTTATGAGGGTAATGATTGCTTCGTTGTTAATATCACACGGGTGTTTTTTACTTGTATGGGAAAATTAAGAATGATAAGGCATCTAGTGCGTGGCAACAATGTTAATAGGCAATAGGAAATAAACTTCTAGCGCCTGCGGCATTGTCAACACACACTTCGTACGTGTACTGCATGTTGTGTCTAAATCCCTCCAACGTATTTAATTCTAAATTGGACTTTTAGTAAGGATCCCTAATGTTATTGATAATATAATATAGCCTATGGCCTCCTCGATAAATGTACTATCCAACACTGAAAGAATATTTCAAATCGGACCAGTGGTTCCTGAGATTAGCGCGTTCAAACAAACAAACTCTTCAGCTTTATAATATTAGTATAGATATATACATATATACACACACATACGGAAATCCTACAAAAATGCACCAATTAACGTGGTACTTTCAGCGGGACCCTAGACAAGCACCGGCCTGGGACTCCGCCCCCGCCTAGGGCAGGCACGGGACATGGCGGAGCGGGGTGGCCCGGCCGTCCAGGCGGTGACCTTGTGAGGGTCAGCCGGCCACGCGCAGTTCCTGGTGCCGTGAGCGGCGGATAACCAAGCTACTGGGTTTCCAGACCATCATGGGCATTCAGTCGCGGCCGCGTGGTTTAAAAAAAAAAGTGGGAAAGGGGGATATCCGAAATTATAAAAAAAAAAAAACAATTATCAGTGAATGCAATATGTTATTTTGGGAGATGCAGGGTGAGCTGTTACAACACCTGCAATCAACCTTTTGTTTCACTGCACTGATCACAGCTATAGGATAAGTTCTAAGTCCTTGTGCATCGGTCTGTACGGCCGGCTTGCACTCGCCGGCCGGTTAACTTACACTCTACTAAAAAAAAAACATTCGAGCTAGACACTACTGTCTCTTGGATTGTTGCGATAATAGTGCTCTCTTGCATAATGATGTACGAATTAAATATATAATACATTTAGTAATATAGGTATAAATTAGTTGAAAAGAAGAATACATAAGTTTTATAGTAGCGTGCTTAAAACTTGTAAAAGTTATAAATATTGTGAAATTAAGTAAATTGTTTAAGTAATAATGTAACTAGTCAAAAGATGGTGAGTGGAACGAGTATTTAATCAGGTGTGCAATAATCTTTTATACAAAATTCTGGTAGCCAAGCGGTTGGCATATTTGCAACCTAACACAAGGTTCTTCCTAAAATATGTTTAGTTTAAATTACGTTATTAAGGACGTTACTATCATAAGCATTATGGAACATTCGAGCTAGACACTACTGTCTCTTGGATTGTTGCGATAATAATGCTCTCTTGCATAATGATGTACGAATTAAATATAGGCTATAGCCTAATACATTTAGTAATAAATGTTAAAGACATAGGTATACTTAGTCGCCATCATGGCTTATATATCGTTTATAAGTTATAGCATGCAAAAATCTTAAATCAGAAGCCACAGTTCTCGTTAGTTGTGATGTAATACAATATGAATGCATAATAATAATAATAATAATAATAATAGTGGAACGATAGAGCATGATAAAATTAAATCTAAGATGGCAGAATGTTCGAGAAAACAAAATGGCAGTTGTATAATAATGTGAAAATCTGAATCCACAAGCCCCCAGTTCTCATCAGTAGCTAATGAAGTAATCCAAAATGGTAGAATGTTCTAGAATCCTAGATGGTGGAAGGTTATAGAAAACAAAATGGCGATTCCATAATGAAAATCCGAATACACAAGCCACAGGTCTCAACAGTAATGATGTAATCTAAGATTGTATAAAGTTATAGAATCCAAGATCGCTGAAGGTTTTAGAAAACAAAATGGCGATAGAAAAAACATAATCCAAGATGGTGGCCGAATGTAATCCAACATAGTGGCAGTGATGTCAGGGGTCAGAGATATGATACATGAAACACCCGGCGCAAATTCTTGAAACTTGAAAGCACACCCAAAATAAAAACTTTATCTTCATTTCTCCTTCATATAATGTTATGGTTACCACCCAAATCTCACAGTTGTCCTATACACGACGAGAAGACTGCACTTGCGCTTAAAGGCGACACCGCACTATAAGCACCAGCGAGCGTCGCACTAACCATCCCGCCTCACTAACACATAGGGGGAAGAGAAAAAAAACAAGATGCCCGAACGCGAATTTTTCTCGCATCTGACTCGAGTTCAGTGAACACAGAGGTGTGCCTTGCCACACGACTGGCTGCCATACAGCACCGAGCGAACCGTTAGCTGCCACGGCTGTAAAAAAAACGGTCGTAATTGTGTCGGTTGGGCTGTGCGGGCCGTAAAAATAAACTTTATATTGTATTTTACGAGGCAGATTTATCACGTCCTACAAGCTCCTTCGAGATAAAAATAAATTCACGATCCCGCCATCCGACGACAGACGAATAAAAGAGGAACGGTTTTCGGCTCCTGGTTTATAAGGCTATGAAAGCTCGCTGTGGAATAAATCACGCTAAGGCGAAGAAGCTAAGATAAAGACACGTTGGCAGTGTTTTACCGCAAGTGACGCGACCCAATTCCACGCGGATTGCTAACGGTGAATCCCAGTTGCTGCACTGGCCTAGTGCTCGTTCCAGGCCAGCCATGCACTCGCTATAGTCTCTTCCTAACATTTTCCAGGATAAATACGTCCGTTATAAACACTTTTTTTCTAGTTTTTTTTTGACGTGACGTCTAATAAATCGATGAACGCCGGCTGCACGCACGAAAAAGTGTCCCGTAACGTACATTGTCCCGTTACGCTCTGCGCTTGCACCTCATCTATCTCTCTTCCACTCGATTGGAACAACCATCGAATTTACTTTTTCGAGGCACATTAAACTTGAAACACTCCCATTCGTTTCCTACTTTTCCTATCATCGTCCTATCCTTAACAGAATAACACAGATTGAAAGAAGTTAAATATCAAACATGTATAAAAGTTATAGTTCAAATAATCTGTTCGTTAAAGTAATAAACATATTTGAATTAATGAGTGCAAATAAAAGTAAATTTATCAATGATATTGTAGATTTCATTTCACTCTTTCTTCGTATCCATACAAAATAGTGATAATTCAATAAAAATGATTAAATTTTATTCATAAAAGTATGCAATCATTTAATCAATGTTTTGTTATGACGTTGTCACGTTAAACTATCGTCCGTAAACCGACTTTACAGACAACCAATTTTTTTTTTTTTTAGTTTGTCTTTATTAGGCCTGTTCCACAATGACACGGAAACGGAACAGACGGAAACGGAGACGAAAACGGAGTATTGTTTCGTTCCGTCCGTATTTTTCTCGTTCTACAATACACGGACCCGTAAGAAATCTTGGCCAATAAGAAATAGCAAGCGTGACGTAACTGAAAACTACGAGTATCAAGTGAACTACTTGTTAAATCGAAATGTATGGTTATTAACTTGGTAATGTAGTAAGTCGATTTGTTATTTTTTTTTTGCGTTGTGGCGGTGGTAAAGTAGTCCTTCTCCGTCTTGTCATATATAGCAGGTATATCTTTAACCATGAAAATTAAAAGTTCATCAAAATTCGTCATGATGAAACCCACGTGCACAATTCAAATTTCAAAACAAATCTTGTTTTGTTGTTCACGCATAAAAAAGATAGTCGAGAAATACGGAAACCAACATTAGTAAAAACTAATATCTTAATTAACATGAACGCGCAACTGTAGCTTGACAACTGCAGTGAATAAATGACGTGCTCCTATTGGTCTAACGGAGTAACGTAAACGGAAGACTTCAAATGATAAAAAAAAAATTCAAAGCAGCCATGAGGACTGCTGACAGAAGTGAAAACTTTTTCGCAATTTTTACAAAAAAAAATCACACAAATTTGTTTTATCATGTTAGTAAAATAACTCCTAAATTACTATAAAAAAGCATCGTATAGTAATTGTAGGTATTAAACAAATAAATAATGATGTTCTTAATTTTTAAGGTTATATTGCTACAAAGACTCCGTTTTCTTCGTTATTCAAACTATATACCTATATGAGAATATTAATATATTTTGTACTCACTTTTTAATGCACAGTAATCGTATACTTAAGATTTAAAATAAAAACTGAACATAAACACAATTTGAACACTGTATACACACATTCGATTCACATATGCACAACACTGATGTACAGGGACTGAAGACGCGTACTGGCTGCACGCGCACCACTAGGTGTGTGTGTGTGTGTATATATATATATATATATATATATATATATATATATATATCTGTGTGTGTGTGTGTGTATATATATACACTCACGCATATATACACACACATTCACGTCACGTGACCATGTCGATGACGACTTCCATGAATTTACTCCCTATCCAAACCTTCCTATAGAAGTTTTCACTTCAATAATGTACCGAACACAATCTTCAATAAGTTTACATTTTAGTTAGATTTATTGACATGCTCCCATCTGACTCATTTGTCTACCAAGTAATGTCAACGTCTCAAAGTTATTCTGCCAGAGATGACCGATTCAGGAAAATAAAATAAAAAAACAGATAAAGGCGCTCTAGATTATTCGTGAAAACGTTGGGATAAATTCATAACAAGTGTTTCGTATTAATATGTAATTTAATCATCAATCTCTTTAATACAGTGGTTACGCCGAGCAGTATAATGGTTACAGAATAGATCAAGTATTGTTGTAGTACCCCTCGCAGTGCAGCGAGTCAAGTGTCTAATGAAAGTCGTGTAGGAGTTGTTGTTGGGGCAGGAACCGTCACGGGCAACGTACCGACTTGTCATCCTGTGAGGATGATGCCACACAAGAATTCTGTGTTAAATTTGGTGTCCGAGTGTCGTATTGTAAGTGTGTTTGCAACAACACCGCTGGCCGAGAGTAGAGACTGCAGCAGCACACACTCCCTTAGTCGCCGACTAGCGGGTTGTCTCCGAACTAGCGGTTGGACTTAACGACCAAAACTTTCGAACCATCCTGTGGGCCTGTTTTCCTCGTGGAGCGCTAAGCGATAGAGCACGTCGTGTAACGAAAACAGCGAGTTATTTATAATGCGGGAAAAATACGTTATAAAAATGAATGATGCAATGGGATTTTTTTTAATTTAATACAATTTCTTGAGCGTACGCCATTGCAGTTTTGCGTTGTTTGTCATAGAATAAAAAAATTGTGGTGAAAATATGGTTCCAAATTATAAACTGCCAGGAAACTGAAACCAACGTTATGCAATTTAAATATAGCATTGTTGGTAACAAACAGACTTTGAAGATGCATTATGAGCACTTTATAATGAGAAATTTAATTGTTTATAGAACAAAGGACGAATTTTGATGACACAAGAAGTTGTCAAGAAGCTAGTCATCATTTCCCACAAAATCTTTCAATTTTTAGTGTCTCTAAGAAACTAATAAGATTGATGGATAAAGTGCTTTGTCGATATCACTTCGTACTCCATGCCTGAGTTTTTAACATTGATAATGGCAAGCGGTGGGGCCAAAAATTTCTGTATTCCTACGCGCTACGCAATTGTGATATTCCCGCTTTGCTTTTTGGCAAGTAAGAATCGCACAGCCGACATACTGCACTTGCAACGGCTTCCAGTTGCACGCGTCCAAGCTATACTCTCTTCGGACGACTCGCCCCGGCCCCACTCTGTTTATAATTGAAATACAGGGCTGACTTTTTTTGTAGAAGACTCGGTCCCGAGTGTGCATCCCATCAAGTGTTTCCTTTGTAGTCGCGGCACGCCTGCTACGGGAGCTGTTAGTGGCAGGAAACTCGTGGGAAGAGCGCGCTAATCGGCAACAATGCCTCGCGCAGGCTGAGTCACGCGCCGCACCCAGCACCGCGCAGTTGGCAGCACCGCCGGCCGCGTGGGCCCTGCATCTGTCAAATATGACACACTATCAAAGTTTATTTACTACTAGTCTGAGCACCTCCGTAGCGTAGTCGGATGCACACCGGCTTACGGTGCGAGGGGCTCTGGGTTCGAGTCCCGGGTAAGGCATGGGTGTTAATTTACAGTAAGAGATTTGATTGCTACGATATGATAAAGATTGGAATGATTTAGTTCTGGTTGTGGGCGAAAGCCGTTAACCATACAAACAGCTAGAGGAAAAAAAAAAAAAAAAAAAAAACTAGTCTGAGCTATCTCAAACTTTCCAATTTTGTTTCCTCAATGTTTAAATTAAATAATGCATTACAGTGCTGGACTGAATTTTTTAACTTGTAATTATGCTTGAGCATTTTTTAACTTTTTGAATATGAATTTAAATCATAATAACATTCGTTGCATAATGAAATGAATTTTCTAAGATTTTTTAAATTTATAAAGACATATTTTGATTTTTACGCGTAAAATGTTTTCGCATACGACATTCATATTAATACGATTATTTTTTAGTTATTTAACTTTTATAACATCTTTATCGGCAATGTGCTTTACGCCGTTTTGAAGAATCGATGAGACGGAAACTGTAATTTTCATTTCCGCTAGGCACAATTTCGATTGGCCGATCGCATCCAACATCCAACTGATTTGAAAACCCGTCATATAAGCAAAATATTTTATGGAAACTCAAGTCGTCGAACTTGTCTAACAAATATGGCTGCGCTAGTGAAGTTTTCGGTGACGTCATAACCGCCCGACTTTATTAGACCTAAAATATTGGAAAATTTGACAGAGTTGCACACCGAGATCAAATACACTAGACATACCGGACATCTCCAAGATCGCTGTGTGAACTCCAGGCGTTGTTGTCACGTCAGTCCGATAGATGGCAAACGTATATCCAGTACGAACATAGTATCTGTTTGATACACGTGGTACCAACATTATTACCACGGAAATAACTTTATTTTATATTAGAACACTGTTTATGGGAGATAATAAATATCCAATGCTTTAAATGTCTTTAAAAAGTTAACCAACAGATAATATAATGTGATTAAACAATTAATCTAAAAAATATTTTTGTAATCACGCCTCTTTCCGCTAGCTTATTTAACACTGTCTCGCCTGTGTTGTTAGTATAGACTATAGAGCTGCCTGTATTGGTCTCTAGTGCATTTGCCGGGATCAGACTAGTCCCCGATATGGCGGATTAATTCATCAAGCAGCGGTCGAGGGTTAAATAAATTAAAAAATTAATTTTAAAACAAGTGTTATTATTAATATTGAATACCCAATATTTATTTTTTTTAATTTGATCGAATTTATACTTTAACAACTATATTAATAATATCACTTAAGTCATTTTATTGTTTTATTTCTGTTAATTATTTTCATGCAGAATTAAAGTTAGTTTATTATTATGCCAAGTAAGTATAACTTCTAACGCGCGTGTACATAATTAAAAATGGCGACCATAACATTCAAATTGTCAAGGTCACGACCTAAGCTGCTTAGGGCGATTTGTTTTTAGGACTCTTAAGCCACTTTTAGGATATTTAAAGCCAATGGCAGTTTTGAGGACCAAAATGGTAAATGTTTTCTTCAAAACGGGAATTTTCCCCCAAAATGGAAATTTTTTTATTTTTATGATTTTTGAGATTATTTGGCGGATTTTTTCCCCAAAAGTTTTGGTAAATTTTGAAGATCAAGGGTCAATGTCATCCAACTTGGCCGTCGTGACGTCACAATCCAAGATGGCAGCCGACATTACTGACACCACACCTGGAACTCTATTCCCGGAGCCCCCAATATATACTAATCATGTAAATCAAATATTTTTCCATACTTGTTGGGCTTAGAATCATATAATTTGACATACTTATGGCAGTTATATGTGCTAATGGGATTTCCAAATTTAATTGCTCCAGCTTTTAAATTCTAAAATATTTAACATATTATTTTTTAGCAAAATATTCAAACTTGCGATGTACATTCAAAGTTGGTGTAGACCTTATTTGGTGGTCCATTGTAGTCAGTCTGACCTCAAAGAAAATACTGATCACATCATCGTATCGGATTTAACAATATCTTCAATTTTGATCCCATAATCTTGGTTAAATCTCATCGTGCAGTTAGAAAAAATTATGAGAGTGAATTCATACAATGCGCGCGCAACATGCAACAAATATTTACAGGATGAAAACAGGCTACATTAAATATATATATATATATATATATATATATATATATATATATGCTTTATATTGAATATTGGTCCATATAATTTAAAACAATTATTTATTGTTAATATTAGTGATAGGAATTGTGTTTATGAACTTGTTCAAGTGTATTTATATAAGTGAGGTTATGTTCCCGTATGCATAACGATGTCAGGTTGCTTGTAAGCTTCCATTATCGCTGGCAGGGAGTGTCTGTGGAAGGTTTAGTAGTCTTCTGGCCATTTTCATGGGATTGCTTGTGAGGTTGTTCCCGTATGTATAATCTATTTGCATTATAAATTATTACATCAATATTTAATAATCAATTAAAATTATAAATTAGAATAAACATTCATAATATTAATGATTTATATTATATATTTAAAATTTTTTCGGTTATTTTACTAAATTAAATTATTAATTTTATACACGTGTTTAAATTAATAACGAATGCCTAGTATTTATATTATTTTTGATTTTTGAATTAATTTATACTTTACCAGCAGTTTTTATAATTTTACTACTATCCTTTTACTATTTTATCTCTATTAACTATTTTCATGCAAAATTAAGGTTAGTTTTTTATTACGCCAAGTAATTATACACACACATTTTTCATTAATGTTCTTAGTTCCTCTTCGACTTCGGTTCTCATCTTCAATCACCCTTCATTTTCTCTCTCCGACTCGTCTGTTTGTGTCGAGTGTGGCAGTCACGGATCATGTTCGCGGCGCAGGTCGGCACGCGGCGGCAGTAGCGCGGACCGGTCCAGCTGGCAGGGAGTGTCCAAGGACAGCGCGCGGCGGCAGTAGCGCGCACCGGTTCTCCAGCTGGGAGGGACGTCTCCAAGGTCGCCCGGCCGGCCCCAGGTGCGCGCCGCGTCACGTCTCCGCGCTTGGCAACACCGCCCGCCCGCCGCTGGTTCCTGCCCGCGCCGCCAGGGGCGTGCGTGCGCTCCAGCCTCGTGCATCCACGTAGTCCACGCAACCAGTCTCATTTCTTTCTCTTAGCTCTCGGTACACGATATCATGTTCTGTCCCTGCCCGAACACGCCCGAATATTCACCTTCGGCCAACCTCGGGATTTGTTTTATTTTTGGAGACACACTTAGGTCCACCCCTAACCTGGACCCTCCCCTACACACTTAGAATTAACTTAGGCTAGGAAAAAAAAAATCGCGCAGGAAAAATGAATTCAAATATTAAAAGTGGTCGGTTAGGTTAGCTACATTAAAACACTTTAAAACACTATGGACGGTTAGTTAGGTTAGAATAGCTACATTAAAATAAACAGAGAAATATAAATATATATAAATAAACCCGAGGTTGGCCAAAGGTGAATATTCGGGCATGTTCGGGCAGCGACAGAACTTGATGTACATCTTAGGTTTCCATGAGGCATGCGGCAGGAGTAATTTCGTGAATGGAAATGTGTAACCACGGTGCTGCCATTTGTGGCCCATGGCTTGAACCACAGTTCATAGACACACAGGGAAACATTTTAGTATTAACTGTTTAATGATTGTTAACAAGATGGACAGCACTTTAATAAAATTCCTTGTCGGTTATCAGGTCCAAAGCCGGTGTTTAGTTTATTTTTTTCAAGTCTTTTATCGCTTTAATCGCAGCTGTTTCATTATATATGTTTATCTTTCGCTCTGCAAATCGAATGATTCTACAGTCTACGTAGCTGCTCCGGTAGCGAATTCTAGCGGCAGGTGCGGAAACTATGTGTGATTCGCGTCAAGAAACGTTGTTGAAAAAAACTATTTTCGTATATTTATCACGCTCGGCTCTATTTTAAAGAATTTTACGTTAAATTTAGTGACTGAGTTTCATATTGTGAGGTCATTTGCAACATGAGAACACATGAATTATTCGAAGTTATTATTTTGGCTCTTTTCCTTTTTAAGTTGGATATTAAGCGTGTGCCTCTATTTTTTACTACGGAATGTCCACACTAATCTGTAAAAAAAACTCCTCTGACTATTTCTAAAAAAAATTTTACCTTTTAATAAAAAAAAAGCCATCATCTTCCCATAGATGGCCTAGTTTTCTCCCAGTTTTATTTCAAACAAATCTTGCATACGCCGTTTTATAGTGTGTACGACTTTGCACTAAAACACCATCTGAATAAAACAGAAGCTTTCTCAGCCTGAGTGATGGCAGACTAGGGCATGAATAATTCCCCTTAAATATACTGTCGCTGGGGAATTGCCAAGATTTCTCCAGGATTTAAAGCAAATTCCCTGACTTTCCCTGACTAATTACAACTACGCTGATTTTCCAGAAAGTGAACATTCTGTACTATTATAATATTTTTTTTTAAATTTAGGAGACAAAATTTATTTCAAAATTTATTGCTTGATTTTTTTTCACGGTGTTATTTGTCATCATTTAAATTAACCTTGTTTTTACGCGAGTTCACGCGCCATTAAGTTAAACTTCTTTTTTATTAGCCATAGATTGAGATAATTCATCAATAACTGTACTCTCACACTTTTTGACGTCTCTTTTGGCCGTTTATTCCCACGTTGCCTTTGATAATTTCTCTTACCTCCTTTTGCTTTTTTTTATTATTTTCAAGCAAGATGTTAAATCACGATCTCCAGCTGAATAAAATTACATATTAAAAACAGCACACCAATCGAACATAAATTACACTTAAAAAGTCTGTCTCACAAGATTAGGAGTCCTTTTGACATTTCAAATCACAAGTGTTCATACACCAAAAAATTAATTACACTTATAAAGCTAAACTCTTAAGTCTATACGTCCTTTTTTTTTTTTACATTTTCAATCACACTATTCACATAAAAATGAATGATAAAGTTAATTGCACAAATCAATGACTCATTTCCACATTAATAAATAAACCGTACATATTGAAATTCATTAAAATAAATATGGTATCGTCAATCGTTAACCGTTACGAAAACTGAGGGGTAGACAATTCCGTAGCATCACTGCTGCGTCATTTCTCCCTCCCCCCTGCTGACTCGTCAACCCGGCCGTTACAACTAGCATGCAGTATGGTACGGTGCGTACCAATCCCCCATTCGACCGCTAGTGCGTGCGTTGGAGTGGCGTCGCCGCTGACGCACTCTCCTCCTCTACCGGTTCCCCCACCACGCACCTGACTGTTCCCCTCGCGCTGTCGGAATTTTCGTAACGCTCGAAAGTAAGAAGTGTCAGTAAATAAGTTCCACTTCAACAATAGCTTCTTCTCGGGCACGGGGGTGACAGTAGATAGGACGAACTGAATCCTTAAAAATTGGATCATACCATGTTTCACCAACATCGGGAAAAATAGATTACAAGTTTTGATCTCTTTAGTTTATTACATGTCCAGTTGTTATTAATTTGTGTTAATCTAAGCTGTGTAACCCTTCTTCCTCCTTAATTGGAAGAGGGGTTGCGTCCCCGACTCACTCTGGGCGCGAAGGGAAAAAATAAATATTAAAACCAGGCATAAAAAGCTAAACAATATAAATTCCCCACACCACTGCCCAGGGGTCAGGCCAAAAAATTCAAAGGCTATAATAGCAGAGTACCCATTAAACAAACAAGAGGCAAGACTTTGGACGTATGTTATTAAAAAATAGAAATTTGCAAAAATAATTTTTACTATACATAACCATACAAGCTTAGTTACGAAAGCTGACGTTAATAATGGCAGCATCTTATCCCCATTTACGATACTAACAATAACCTTTAAAAAATCGTAAAAATATAAATACTGATAACAAGTATAAAAATATATAAGGGCGTGAGGCGTGGCCACTATAAAATATCAAAATTTACTGACTGCCCTAATACCAAAAAATCAAACAAGACAATCAATACAAATATATAAAAAATCTACAAAAATAATACTGAAGTACAAACAAATTATTTAAATAAAGTTCTTAAACTCTCAATCAATGGTTTAGTCTTTCTTCAGATGTTCGTTGCTAAAGACTTGCCAAAAAAAACAAAGTTAATATCCTAGGCGTGCGCTGGCTTCCTGACCTTCCTCACCAACTCCAGAGTCTAATGCCACGCCGGGCCATAGGTACGAATTCACAAAGGCGTGAACGATGACCAAAAAAAAATTATCTTATTTTTAAGGGAAATGTAGCAAAAACTCTTCACGTAACATAACCATGTTACCACAGAAGTATTTATCATCAGCTTCAAACAAAGTCTTACTTCTTTATTAACTTGCCAATGATTTTATAAAAACGTAGAATGGCCGCACCAACCAACATCAGGCTGCGCATGTAGTCCAATACCGATCGCATACATTTAATAATACTGCACAAGCTGATATATTAGCCAAATGCCAACTTTACGTATGCAAATTCCGATGACAAAGTCTCAAAAACAAATTGCAAAATGTTCGTTTCTTCCAAACTTATACTTTTATTGCAACTACAGGCAAACGGGCGACCTTATTAAAAAATCCCACACTGGAACAACGTGTGAAACAAATGGGCCTCTTCACCAAACAGGCTAATAAAAGTTCCGTCCAAATAAAATTTTAGTATGGGAAAATACACAGTTCACTAGGTTTGCCAAAAACCAGTGCAGCACCACGAGGGTAAAAATCAAAATCGCGGCCTCTCTTTACCTTGATTTCTTCTGTACCACAGGGCAATCCATTTGCCCTGTCACCCATCGTGGAGCCTCCAACCCAATACTCTTCGTCGCCCGTTGCCGTCCGGCATACCAGTCCGCGCCGTCACATGGCTCTGTCCTCGATGGTCGCTCGGCACAAACCCTCTCTCCGGCCCAGCTGATTTTTTCTTCCCGGCAAGCCGAATGTCTGACGTCATCAGCCAACCGCCGGGCGCTCACCAAGTGGTATTTACGTGAAACACAATCGATATTCTTAAACTCATAATCGATAGCTACCAAACGGCGTATAACTAATTAACAGAAACAAATATAATTAAAAAAAATTTACAGATAAATTAACATTAATTAAAAAAGCGTAAAAATACGTGAAATAAAAAACCATATAAAACTAGAGACCAGAAACAAAAATAAATTACAAGTAAAAATGTGGCCCTGCCGGCCACAACCTCCGCCTTGAACAAAAAAAAAATTTAAACAGCAACCTTAAAAAACTAAAACGTCAAAAAAAAACCTTGGACTTGGAGACAAAGTATTCTCAAAAACTTCTAATCCAACAAACCAGCCCAAACTCAAACAAACAAACCTGCAACAAGGAAAACTTGCCTCCAAAGCCTCAGTCAAAATTTCAACGCTCAAAAAAAAAAAAACAAGAGAAGGATTTTCCAACAAGTAACGGAAAAGACAAACTAAACTCACAAACCGAACAAACGGGATCTAAGTATGCCAAAACAAACAAACAAGCTCCAAAGTCAAGTCCGAAACGTATTAAACAAAACCTTCTCTCTTAAAACAAAAAAAAACAAAAACTAAAGACCACTATAATTCCTGGTGCTGTTCTTGCTCCCGCTTCTTTTTAAAGCAAACTTTTTCTGAATGACCATTTTTGCCACAAAAACCACAAACAAATTAATTAACCTTCGAAACCGAGCAATCCTTAGCAAAATGCCCTACCTTATTACACTTAAAACAAGTCTTATCAAATTTTTCACTACCGGGCGTTTTAAAACAAACCGGTTTAAAATTGATTTTGCCTTTACACTTATCGAATTCACATTTAGCGTAAAAAATATTATCAACCTGGATAGCCCAAGTGTTGAGTTCCTCCACACTATTAGGTCTGCCAATAAATGCGCATTCGTGTCTGATGGCAGGATTTAGATTTTCCAAAATAATAGCTACAAAACGGTGATCATCTAACTGCAGACCAAATACATTAACGTGATTTCTAATATCCTGTATAAATTCTAAGGTGCTTTCATTTTCCCGTTGAAAACGGAAAATCAATTCCTTAATTAGATCGTCCTTCACCCTCTTAGGGCACAAATATTCCCACAAATTCTCTTTCACTACCGACCATCCAACAGACTTATTTATACCTGACGTAATCACGTCTCTAGCGATCCCGCTACATTTAGTCGAAATACACCTTAACAATTCTTGCTCATTTTGTAAACAACAATTAGTTTTCAAACTATCTACCCCCAAGCAAAACTTTATTAAATCTCTTGGCCCACCGGAGCATAAAGATGGCAACCTATCCAGTTCCTTAAAAAGCAATTTACTTTGCATAGCAGTATTCAATGAATTTACTTGGCTGATCTCCGAATTCTCCACATTTTCCTCAACAGGTTTTTTCCTCCCTTCTTTAATGTGGGTACTTAATTTCCTGCGTAAGGTATCAATGTCATCCTCCAGACCACTCTCTACTCCCGCTGCTTGCAAATTAGCGTAAACCTGTTCTTTGGGAAGTTTATAAATCCAAGAAACTGCCATTATTAAAAAAATCAAAAAAGTCAGCAAAATCGCAAAAGTCCAAAGTCTCTGCCAAGCAGAGTGGCGCAGGTTGAGACCCTTCTTCCTCCTTAATTGGAAGAGGGGTTGCGTCCCCGACTCACTCTGGGCGCGAAGGGAAAAAATAAATATTAAAACCAGGCATAAAAAGCTAAACAATATAAATTCCCCACACCACTGCCCAGGGGTCAGGCCAAAAAAATTCAAAGGATATAATAGCAGAGTACCCATTAAACAAACAAGAGGCAAGACTTTGGACGTATGTTATTAAAAAATAGAAATTTGCAAAAATAATTTTTACTATACATAACCATACAAGCTTAGTTACAAAAGCTGACGTTAATAATGGCAGCATCTTATCCCCATTTGCGATACTAACAATAACCTTTAAAAAATCGTAAAAATATAAATACTGATAACAACAAGTATAAAAATATATAAGGGCGTGAGGCGTGGCCACTATAAAATATCAAAATATACTGACTGCCCTAATACCAAAAATCAAACAAGACAATCAATATAATATATAAATATATAAAAAAATATTACAATAATAAAACTGAAGTACAAAAAATTTATTTAAATAAAGTTCTTAAACTCTCAATCAACGGTTTAGTCTTTCTTCAGATGTTCGTTGCTAAAGACTTGCCAAAAAAACAAAGTTAATATCCTAGGCGTGCGCTGGCTTCCTGACCTTCCTCACCAACTCCAGAGTCTAATGCCACGCCGGGCCATAGGTACGAATTCACAAAGGCGTGAACGATGATCAAAAAAAAAATATCTTATTTTTAAGGGAAATGTAGCAAAAACTCTTCACGTAACATAACCATGTTACCACAGAAGTATTTATCATCAGCTTCAAACAAAGTCTTACTTCTTTATTAACTTGCCAATGATTTTATAAAAACGTAGAATGGCCGCACCAACCAACATCAGGCTGCGCATGTAGTCCAATACCGATCGCATACATTTAATAATACTGCACAAGCTGATATATTAGCCAAATGCCAACTTTACGTATGCAAATTCCGATGACAAAGTCTCAAAAACAAATTGCAAAATGTTCGTTTCTTCCAAACTTATACTTTTATTGCAACTACAGGCAAACGGGCGACCTTATTAAAAAATCCCACACTGGAACAACGTGTGAAACAAATGGGCCTCTTCACCAAACAGGCTAATAAAAGTTCCGTCCAAATAAAATTTTAGTATGGGAAAATACACAGTTCACTAGGTTTGCCAAAAACCAGTGCAGCACCACGAGGGTAAAAATCAAAATCGCGGCCTCTCTTTACCTTGATTTCTTCTGTACCACAGGGCAATCCATTTGCCCTGTCACCCATCGTGGAGCCTCCAACCCAATACTCTTCGTCGCCCGTTGCCGTCCGGCATACCAGTCCGCGCCGTCACATGGCTCTGTCCTCGATGGTCGCTCGGCACAAACCCTCTCTCCGGCCCAGCTGATTTTTTCTTCCCGGCAAGCCGAATGTCTGACGTCATCAGCCAACCGCCGGGCGCTCACCAAGTGGTATTTACGTGAAACACAATCGATATTCTTAAACTCATAATCGATAGCTACCAAACGGCGTATAACTAATTAACAGAAACAAATATAATTAAAAAAAATTTACAGATAAATTAACATTAATTAAAAAAGCGTAAAAATACGTGAAATAAAAAACCATATAAAACTAGAGACCAGAAACAAAAATAAATTACAAGTAAAAATGTGGCCCTGCCGGCCACAGCTGCTGTTACAGTACTATAAATTACTTCTTTTCTAATCATAAATAGTTTCTTGTGATGGAATTTTTATAATTTTGTTGCGTTTGATTCTCTGTTCTGTGGTCGAGCTTCGAATTATCATACGGCCATATTTGTATTGTCTCGTGGTAATAATGGGATTTGAAAGTAAAAGCCTATATTTTTAAAATGTCACTTAAAACTAGATGCTGCGTGGCATATTGTCGAAAACGAAAATTAGAGTACGTTGGCCTGTCGTTCTACAGATTACCTGCAGAACCTACAAAGGAATGTTTTATAAACCTAAGTGCTAGCAAAGTACCAAGCTTGTGAACAAAGATGCCAACTATCACGCGCTAAACCTTCCTCAGGTTTGTATTTGGCTGTAATTTTTTCGTTGGCAAGTTGCAAAGAAATGGTATGATCGCAAGGGTTTTGTTTACAAATTTAAGCGAACGATCATTACTATGGGAATGGCGCCTCTCATTTTACTTACTCTATGTTCTCGGGACGACTTCCCGCCGGTCTGTCCGAGCGTGGCGAGGGGGCGGGGGCACCAGCGGGCGTGAGGCACGCCGCACTGCGGCCATTAGCGCCCGTGTCGTGCGGCGGAGCGCGGCGGACTGATTACCCGCGGCGCTGCCTTGCGCAACAATGCGCGGCTCTCTTCGCAGCACACGGGCCAATCACTCGCACTCGCCCGGGTAGTATCGAGTAGTTTCGATAGGGAAGTATCGTATTTATAAAAAAAATATCGAATGAAGAGTAGCGATACCTTATGTATCATTAAATTTAATGGTGAAATTATATTATTTAATAGTTTTTTTTGGAGATTGTTTTTAGTACTTACTTGTTCTTAATTTTTCTTTTATGTATTTAGTTGACGATTAATCGTTAAAGAATAATATCTCCATGAAATCATGGTTTACTGAACTCAAGAAACTATGCAATCGTTCTTCTGCTAGATTTCTTTCCCTGTAATTTAGATTTTTCTTCTTAGTTTTTTTATTCTTGATGAGAAATAAAATGCTATCAAACTGTGTTTTGTTTATTCTGAAATAATCCATAAAGTTTGCATCATATCCGAATATTTTATTTATAAATTGAGTTCAGAACTTTTTTTTTTTTTTTTCACGTTTACATACTGCAAGAGCCTGCAGAATGTTATCACCGTCGGAATCACCACTCGAAACTCGAATCCCACGGCATGCGTCTCTCCGACGCCGACGTCGCGAACTAGCCTACACTTGTAGGGATGTGTGTGCTACGGACGCATACCTATGTATTGCCCACTTCAGTGGACGAATAGACAGAGTGGTTGTCCAAGCAAGGCTCGGCTGTACCAGAACTAGCAGCTCTCGCGGGCTCCCTGTTGCGACAGATGATGCACCGGCGCAAAAAGGCAGCGACAAAAACACCGCGCCGAGTTCTCAGACAGCAGCCCCCGGCTGTCAGGCAAATGGAGGAATAATAAAAAAAAAAAAACCTCGCCGCAGTCACGCACATGGGAGACAAGAGGTATGTATACATCCGGAACGCGACCAGGAGAGGTGGCTGCACTGCTGCACGAGACAAGTGTGCCAACTCTGCAGGGACAAACACAACCGTCAGCGAATGAAAAAAAACAGCTCGTCTTCGCCACGAAGACACTCAGCGGTTCCGATATTAGCAAGCAGGGGCGCAACAACTAAATTTCCAAAGGGGAGGCAATATACCTTTTTATAAAGAAGCGGGACCCCGGGAAAATTTGTATTTCAAGGTGGAAAATTGTGCTATTTAAGCAGTTTTATTATCTAAAAATTGATTACACAGCACTTACTTTGCCCCCATTTGCCCCCACTTCAAGGTTTCAGAGGGCGGGGGGCAAAATACCCTTGCCCCCCCCTGTTAGCAAGCCAGTGGTTTCAGCGAGCTGTCGATCAGCACCCTGTGAGAGGTTACAAGGGAAGCACCCCGTGCGAGGCTATAAGACTCCCACAGAAAACTGGAAAAGTGGAGGTTGCGCAATGTGTAGCATCAGCGAAATTAGCTTTTGGCGTATCATTCAATTTTTATTGTCTTCTCTCAAACATATTTCTAAGTCGCAAAGTAAGACTTGCATTAAAAAAGTTCCTCACGTCGTATTTTAAAATTTGAAAATAATCAAATGCTTTACAAACAAAAATAATTGCTTTTAATAAAAGTATTTATTTTGTATTAATACCAATGCAAACAAAACATATTAGTATTCTGAAACATTTTTTAAAAATATATTACAAAATAAATTCAAATAAATAAAAGTTATATATATTTTTTTATTCGTGCGTGTTAACGAAAATCACTGCCGGGAGTTTCTAAACGATAGATTGTTGTTTGTTGTTCTTGATTAGGTATTGTTCACTTCCCATCGGTTCGTTATAGCAGACCATCACTACTTTTTCAGTAGTGATTTCGGTGCTTGTCAGCAATAACGGAAACCTCTATATCTGCTCCCGACGAAACCAAAATAGCTCGGCTTCCTCCTGTGGAAATCATGTGAACTGCGTCAGAACCACTTAACCATCAACCTGTTTCTATCTGGCTCGTAGAGTGGTACCGTTTTTATACCATATCCGGCACTGAAAGGTCTGGTATGGAAGACATTAGTGAACACGATGCTACAAAGTTATTAAGGCATTTAAGACACATTTAGTTGTTTGCGTTATTTTTATCAAAGTTATTTCTGATAATTTCCAAGGGATATTTCGTTGTGTATTAAATGTAAAAAATCATTTAAAAAAAACAACAACGTAAGCGTGGCCGCTAAACGCATAAGAAGCTAAATTTTACAACATAGAGTTATGAGAATGTTAAAATATGTGTAAATATACTAGTATGCAAGTATACAAAAGTGCAATAATGCATGTGTAAATGTAAATATGCAGGTGTGCTATAATGGAAACATGCCATCGAACGCCGCAGTCCTAAACTACCTCCAAATTTTCGTTACACTCTGATGATGTCATCGTCTCAACTTACCTCACCGACTATAAACGAGTTTTACTTAAAAAAAACTTAATTACGTCTAATTTACGTCTGAATATTATAATAGTTTCATACAGCAGGTGCTCCGTGAAAAAAATCCAAAGATATTACTTTTCAGTATTACTTGTTCCGTTAATGGGCCCACCTAGTCAGGAGTGAGTTTGTATTAGTAATGTGTCCAAACACAATCTTTGTTATGTAACGAAAAAACAGGTTTTACGACGCCTCTGAACAATGCACTGAATTACACAGGCTGAAACTCATATTTTGGCCTAATAAACTTGTTGCAGATAAGTACCTACTAATTGTATTTTAATGACGACCTGCTGTGAAGAGGTTTCATTGAAGTTTTACAGATTATTTAATAAACCTGGATTTTTTTAATTACCAATAGCGCTGATACAACTGTCTTATTAAAAAAAAAGGGGGGGGGGGGGGGTTTGTCTGTAAAGTCGGTTTACGGACGATAATTTTACGTGATAACGTCATGAGAAAACATTGATGAAAAATTGCATACTTTTTTAATTTTCAAATATTATTTACAGTTTTTGCAATTTTAAATTAAATAATTTGTTTAAATATAATCACGAACAATAGTTAAAAAGCCCGCCTTGATATTATAGAAGATTTTCTCGCATGGTGGTTGTCCGGATCTTCCACGCTCGGCTCAGGCGGAACGTGACAATTTTTTCGTGCGTGCAGCCGGCGTTCATCGATTTATAAGACCTTATCACGTCAAAATTGCTATATTTCTAGAGAATTCAAGTTAATACATATCCGTACAGTGTATCTATCGGTTTAGTTACCGCCCATTGGACGGTAGGGATGATGGAAGATGAACACGGTACCCAGCCATCGATACAATTGTCGACCAAGGCCGAGAACCAGGGTTATGCACAGCATCTCTCGATGCATTCGACGCAGATCTTGGCAGTCGGACTGAATGCTGCAACAGGCCATGCTCGCTACGTGCGGATGCAGGCTGGTTGATGTTCGGAGGATGACTTCCGACAGCGTTCGCTTTGCTGGGAGCCGACTGCAACAATCAACACACGGCACAGCTGCAAGACAAGTACAGCCTGTGTTATGACACCCGCCAGAGCGTGGGGATAAACAAACGACACGGAATGAAGTTACCCCGTGTATTCGTGAGAACGGAAAGGAACTACTTTCCCAAGCCTCAGCTCCGCACTGCAGACACAGCATGTAAAACACGGTGAACAATAGGCCAATTAATCGAAACTGAAAGCGCTTTCGTGAATTCTCTGAAAAGTGTAATTTTTACAATTGAATATTAAATTTGAAATAAACAAGTTACTCTCTCAAATCCAACTATTAAAAAAAAAAAAAAAACCCCCGCAAGCATGACGACTGTCACATGTTTGTTGCGTATCTAACAGCAAGAAAAATTTTATGTGCAAACGTTTATTTTTGGTTGTCGCGAGGATAAAAACCACATGTAAACAATAACGCGATATTTTGCTGTGGCATCGCGTGGTCGCGTCATTGTGATTCCAGCATCAGCAGAAGCAGCTTGGTTCTGTTTGCGGCTCCAGAGGTTCGATTCCCTGCCCCGAGGCCCTTAGCCGTTATGGTGACACAGCTTGGGTGAGCGACTGGTGGTGATGGCAATGATATACCGATACTTTGGAAACATCAATATTCCAGTTTCAAAATATCGATATTTTGGCATCGATATTTCAGCGCCATTATTTTTTCGATATCCATATTTTGTTCCAATAATATCAAATTCAAATAAAATATATTTTTTTATATAAAAATATTAAAATTTTATCTCTAAATAAATTTGGCAGAAAAAAAAAATGATAAAAATTATGGACCGAAGGCTTCGGGAAGAACAAATTATTATTTAAAAGGAGGGAAAAAATTGGAGTTGCTGTAGGGAATCTCATTGATTGGTAAGTTGAAGAATTGCAATGCAAAACTTTTAATACATAAAAATTAATTTTAAGAAATTTTGGAGAAAAAACTATGGAAACATTTATAGAAGGTATTATTAAATAATATTAATATAATAAAGAATATAATATTAAAAAATTATTGATTTAAATTTTGCTGGAAAGAGCTAAATTTGTATTATGTAATCCTTTATATTAGTTGAAATGTACATATCTTGAACTGAATATAAGATATACTTGAATAATTAAGCATGGGTAAAAGATAGAGTATACCAATATATCGATGTATCGAAAGACCGATGCAGCGGAGCCAGCGCGGGAGACGGGAAGCCTTCTTTTCACAGACGAGAGAGAGCCAAACCTCCGATCGTGCATCTTCGGGTTTATTTTTTTTTGTTCATTGTAAATAAATATGGCGGTGTTGATAAAAAGGATACTAATGGTCAATTAGGTCAGGTTAGCTACATTATGAATACTTTGAAACATTGTGGACGGTTGATTTGGTTAGGATAGCTACATTAAAGATACGGGAAAAAAAGCGCATGAACTTCGGGTAACTTCGGGTTTTGGCTGTGTCGTCTGTGGAAAGAAGGCTTCCCGCGACAGACAGCGCCCTGGTTGGACGCGCGCCCGCAGCTTCGCACAAGCGCGGAATAAGGTCGGGCGCGCCCGTGGTCTCCCAACTCTCCCTTTCCCCCAGGAGGGGGGGGGGGGGGTCCTAGCCGCGAAGGGAGCGCCTGCCCCCGACCCAAGCGAGGAGGGTAACGGGGTCACAGCCGCCACCAACCGGCACCAGTCAGAAGCCCAGGGTTTTCCCCGTGTCTGTGCAGGTTTTACCTGGGCTCAACTCATCTAGTTTTAGCCATAAGTTACCGGTTCCGGTAACTTTCTTCATTGTTTAGTTAGCTGTTGCCTACGCGAGTTTATTTTCTTTGAAGTGGACGTACTTTTATTTGGATGGTTTTTACGAGAGGTGCAACATCAGCCACTTAAGGCCGTGATTGCTCGAGACAGACAACAAACGAGTTCAATCATAATACCGTAAAAGTGCGCGCACAGGAACTATAGAGACTCAAGGACCTTTCATTTAATATTTTGTTTTGCCAATCAAGTGAATTAAATGTAAATGTAAAAATAGAGTTATAGTTTAATGTTCTTAGGAGTTATTTTGAATCATGCTACTCAGTAACAGCCATGAGAGAATTAAAAATATGAATCCTGCTCTTACATTGTTTGTTTTAAAGCATTTCACACTTGTGGAATGAAAAGGGGAACTATATTTTGTACAGTCACGTGCGGTGGGATCGTGCCACCAGCGCGAAGTGTGACCCTCTTTGGGGCAAGAGTGTGAGGACGGATTGTTGACCGCGGTGTTGCTGGAGTAAAGCAACAGGGCGGTTACATAGTATAGTCAGCGAGGGGAGTTAGTCAAGGCGCCAATCGCTGCCATGGCTGGCCAATCCCCCTCCTAGCACATGATGCATGCTACCCCCTCCTGCATGGCTAATACCCTTGCATGATTAGAGCGTATGGGCTTCGGCCTGAGACGCACTTAGTCTCCCTCCCTAACCCGGAACCCTCCTCTAATACACTTAGTTTTTAGGTAGTTAGTTAGTCTGATGGCCGCCAGGCTCCAGGTGTCAGCGGTCCATTTACTAACTGAAGCGAACTAATTCTGGTGACGTATCCACTACCGATCTGTTGCCCAAATTCTGCGCATGCTCACAGCTCACACACTTTTCCTTGATATCGGCGGACGCGCGTCTGGTGCCTAATGAAACATTATAATAGCGAAACTATCCTGGAATACATCCTGTACACTCTAATGGTCATTTACAAGAAACAATCGCAATTAAAAAAAAGTACTTGAGAAAATAAGAAAGGCGATTCTATTTTTGTGCGATGGTGCTGCTGGCTCTAGTATTTTTGCCACCGAAGGAGCTACCGTAGTACCTTTGAATATATATACTGTATATAAGTCGCCAGCCCAGGTTAAAATTTCTAATACGGTTTTGAGGTAGTTGGTTAATTCACCGCCGCAATCGCCACCATCTCTAGGGCATCGACTTGTGGTGGTCCCTAGCGGACAAGTGTCGAACTCTTCAAACACCCCTTCCCCCTCCCGTTGAACGACCTTGAGCTGCAGTGTGAATGATGGGTTGGAAGGGGGGTGCGGGGGAATGACAGCGGGCGTCAGTGCTGCGCCCTAACGGGTAAATAACAACTTAAGACGATACAGGGTGTTACGGCAGCGCACTGCAGCGGTGAAGTTCCCAAGCTGCTCATCATACGCTCCTGAAAAACGTAGAGTAAATCCTATCCACTCGCGACTTCTATACAGTATATATATTCAAAGGTAGTACCGAAGACCTGACGCGCCACTGCGGGAGCCACCGCAGTCCCTACGGGAGCCACCGCAGTCCCGACGGGAGCCACCGCAGTCCCGACGGGAGCCACCGCAGTCCCGACGGGAGCCACCGCAGTCCCGACGGGAGCCACCGCAGTCCCGACGGGAGCCACCGCAGTCCCGACGGGAGCCACCGCAGTCCCGACGGGAGCCACCGCAGTCCCGACGGGAGCCACCGCAGTCCCGACGGGAGCCACCGCAGTCCCGACGGGAGCCACCGCAGTCCCGACGGGAGCCACCGCAGTCCCGACGGGAGCCACCGCAGTCCCGACGGGAGCCACCGCAGTCCCGACGGGAGCCACCGCAGTCCCGACGGGAGCCACCGCAGTCCCGACGGGAGCCACCGCAGTCCCGACGGGAGCCACCGCAGTCCCGACGGGAGCCACCGCAGTCCCGACGGGAGCCACCGCAGTCCCGACGGGAGCCACCGCAGTCCCGACGGGAGCCACCGCAGTCCCGACGGGAGCCACCGCAGTCCCGACGGGAGCCACCGCAGTCCCGACGGGAGCCACCGCAGTCCCGACGGGAGCCACCGCAGTCCCGACGCCCCGACAGGCGGGTCGGAAGCCCGAACCGCGCGTGTGCGGAGGTCCGGCGCCTCCAGCATTGTCCGGACAGGTTCAGGTTGTTGACGAGGACGCTGCCTCGCGGTGCAGCTATTTCAGCCCCTCCCCCCCGTCTCACAGCCGAGGTGGGGAGAGGTGTCTCCCCTCCACGCCAGCCGGGTCCTGCCTACTGGCGGCTGGTCGAGTCGTCGAGTCGCTCAGTGAGCGAGCGAGCGGCGAGCGGCGAGGTGTCGCGAGGTGCAGTGTGTGCTCGGGCATCTCCCTGCGCATGTGACTGGTGGACCGCCGACACTCCAGGTGGGTCTCGGAACAAGTGCTCACTGTAGGGACTCGCACTTGGCGGCGATGCTCCCTGCTCCAAGGGCTCCCTAGCCCTGCGCGGAGTCGACGTGGCGAGCGACGACACAGCTCCGGCGCTAGCCCGGACAGCTGGCTGGCCTCCACCGGACCACGGGTTCCCTGGGTCCCGGTGTGATGTGGGAGAACGGGGTAGGCGCCAGCAACGCTGATAACGTCTAAGAGCTAAGGAAGCAGCCAATTGTCTGGTTAACTTGATTTAGGCGGAGTTTGGAGGTTTTTGTCTAAGCTGGGATGGGTGGTCTCAGCCCCTGGACATGGCTGGATCTCTAACACCTCTCCTGTTTCGCATATTACGGCGTATCCGTATCCACGCCCGTGGGGGCCCCAGGACTGCAGGGCCTAACGGCTAAGAGGGTTGGGTCAACAAACAAAAAGGGGAGCAATCCCCAAACAGATACTTCTGTCGGGTGGACCTATAACTACCCGTTGAAAGAAGTAAAGATACTTGGACGGGAGGTTCATATCAGAGGTTTTTTTTTTATGAGGGGTGCTCTTTCGGGGTCTCCGTCAAAAATACATTATTTATTGTAATACAGGTACATGGAACACAATGAAAACAATACATGAGCTTTTGTGTTAACTATTTTATTTCAAAGTACAGCAACGGAGCTCATCCAACCAAATTCCTTCACCGAAGTGTATGACGACTAATTTCCTAGTAGCATAGGTTTTTTTTTTTTGCCTGAGAATCCCGAGAACCACACATGTATTAATTTATTTATCGTCTTTATTGGTGGCGAAGTTAGGGCGGTACGCCTTTTCTTACACTTAACCACTTTTCTGCAATTACATCAAATAGTGGAATATTAAAAATTAAGCATGATATAAGCAGATGTTGACTAAATATTAAGAGAACAAATTAAAATTTTAACTCAATGTTCAAATATTAACTATTACAATAGATTCAACCATAACTAATTTAAAGTAATTAAAAATTAAGCGTAGACATACATAAAAAGGAAAGTGATTAAACATACAGCAAATAGTATCAAAAAAATAAATAGGTGCTACTACATTAAAACCAGTCACTCGCACATTGACACGCAGATTCAAGCAGTAGGGTAGCGGCGAAGTGGTCATGGTAAGCAGTTGTTACAAATATGTTTTTTTCAGCCTGTACTTAAAGGAAGCTAGATTTTTTGTTTGCCTTGTCGCTTGGTCTAATTATGTGGGCCCTGAGGATCCTTTGCATTTTTTCTTTGGAGCACCTGACCAAAGGTAGTGTGCCGCGTGTCTGTGATGGACGTATGAGACCAGAAGAGAAGAGGTCGTCCCCGATACCGATACCCCCCCCCCCCCCCCCCCCCCGAGGGGTGCTACCGTCAGGGTGAAGACACGTTTTGATATTGGCAGTTCACTCGATCTGTCACTCAGATGTAGAAGGCAGTTTGGCGACGAGACACCAACCGATCAGCCGAATTCCAAATCGGGCCAATCACGTTGCGCGGCGTGGACATCGATTGTCAATTTTCGGTCAACGGTCGCGTCGCGAGCGACGCTGGAGTGAGTTGTTGTCGTCTTGTTGTTTCTGTGGGTACTGCGGTTGTTTCGGGAAAAAAAAAATTGGAGAGGCGTGTCCTTGTAGATATATTTATTGGATCTGGATAAATCTTTTAATTTTTGCGCGCTTGTTTCCAACGAGCACTATCACAGAAAAATGCACGACCAGAAAGCTCCATCCATATTATTACGAAGACGGAAAGAAGTAGACCTAATTTCAAACAAACCATGGTTGAGTTTATATATATATATATATATATATATATATATATATATATATATATATATGCATCCGTCTGATTCTAGTTCTTTTTAAAGATTTATAAGATTCATATGACTTAGTGATTTTCTGCTTACGAGCATTTATTTTTTTGTACAGATTCTTCTCTTTATTTTTCTTTCTCTTCGGCCCAATTATTAACAAAAAAATATGGTAGTTAGCTTTACCATATATATGTGTTAAGTGGATGCGATTACTAAGAAACGAAAAAAAAAAAAAAAAAAAAACTATTCAAGTTTTTAACCAATGGTAACCACTGCACATGGAACTTTCTTCGGCGTCTACCGAAAAAAAAGGATGAGTCCTACAAACCCCCCCCCGTCAGGGCTGCAGATGGATTGTTCCTGACTGATCAATTTTGTTTTTCCCTCTCCCAGATTCAGTTGTCCCTGCGTCTGGGCAGCAGCGAGGGACAGTAGCGACTGCGACGCACAAGTAGGGACCAGGGGCGTCTGTGAGGGGACAGGGGTACAGTCGGGGAACTGTCCCAGCGCGCGCCTGTATGTAGTCCACCCGCACCGGGCTGTTGCGCGTGATTTAAGGGGCCCGCCTACCTGGGCACACATACGGTGTGCAGAGCTTCAGGAAAAACAACGCGATTTCAAAACTACTCAAGATAACCGAGTGGGGCCTATTTACGAATAGCATTTAAGAGTTCGCTGAGGGCCGAAAAGTACTTTTAATTTCGGATTAAGTTTTTAAACTGTATTTTTAGAAGCGTTAAAATGCCTAAAACGCGTGTTTTCAGAGTAATTTTTAGACATAAAAGAGTCAGTACATATTCTTGAAAGCACTTAAGGGGCTTGCATAACACCTTTATCTTCATTTCTCCGCCATATAATGTTACGGTCACCGCTCAAATTTCACAGTTATCCTGTGACGACGTGACGAATGCGCGCCAGTTCAGAGCCTTGCGCTTAGAGGCTATACCGCGCTGGAAGCACCAGCGAGCGTCGCGCTTATCATCCCGCCTCACTAACACACATACACCCCTGACGAGGCGGGCCCCTTAAGGGCGTGCCTCCCATTTCAGGTCATGATTATATGTTTATATTAATCACTGATCAACTTTAAGACTTTTTTTAATTGTTTAACGTTCCCGAAATGAAAAAAAATATATATACAGCCCATACTTTTTACATTATTAGCTGCCAAAGTTACATTTTTAACGTTTTTTGAGTTGTACAAGTAAGGGGAATTTAATTTATTTCAGAATTGAAACTTTTTATGTTTAACTGCAATGCCACTGGTTACTTCAAAAATGGTTTGAATTTCTATCACAAAAACTCATTTCATGTGTCTTGGCTGTCAAAATCGTAACAAATTTGAGAATTGGGAAATGCCAGGTAAAATTAATTAATATTATCTGAAATAAATTCAAACCATTTCTTGAAGTATCCAGTGGCATTGCAGTTAAACCTAAAAAGTTTCAGTTCTGCAATAAATTAAATTATCCTTATTTGTAAAACCCAAAAACGTTAAAAATGTAACTTTGGCAGCTAAAAATGCAAAAGTATGCGCACTATATATATTTTTTTCATTTCGTGAAAGTTAAACAATTGAAAAAGTCTACAAGTTTATCTGTAATTACTATAAATATTAAATCTTGACTTGAAATGGGAGGCACCCTCTTAAAGTTAGCCTCGAATCCAGGATTCATTTTCGAAGAGGTACCGTAGTTACAGAACCGTGCCATAAAACTCGGGTAAGTCGACGAAAGACTTCCCTGCAAAAACCGATTAATACAACTTGGCGGATTATTAATGTTATTCCCTTACGAAATGTTAAATTAACCTCACTGTAAACAAAAAATTACGACGTTCGCTACGAAACGAAGCATTTGTGGAATATTGACGTAACTTAACCTCACTTTACACGAAAATTATGCTATTACTCATATTTAACAGCATATTAAAAAAATATACAACATATAGCCATTGTGTACCTACGTTTATACACGCGTGGGTGTGTGTAATCTACACGTAAGAGGGAAATAAGAGAAAAAAAATGGGTGCGTATACTCACAAACGCGTGTTAGAAGTTACACTTGGCGTAATAAAAAAAAGCTTACTAATTTGGCATGCAAATAATTAACATAAATAAAATAATAAAAATAACTGGAATTATATTATTATAAATACTGTTTCTAAAGTATAAATTCTATCAAATTAAAAAATAAATAAATATTAAGTACTCAAATTTAATATAAGCACATGTATAAAATAAATTATTTAATTTAGTAAACAAATCGAGATAATTTTATTTAATAATGAAAATCAATAAATACGCAGAACACAAAAAAAAAAAATTTTGGAGAGCAGATGAACCGAACTGTTTGTATTATTGAAAGATAACGTACATGGATATCGTAAAATATTTAAAAACCAGTATTTTTCGCGTACTATCCAACTTGGGATTCATCAAAAAATAAATGACTGCAAATAAATCTATTTGTCATCTAAGTTGAATCAAAGATATTTAGGATTAACAATGTGGTGGCGATATGGGGTGTTGTCGGGAAGCGTTTTTGTTTGATTGGTTTGAAAGAAGTGAAGGGGGGAAGGGGGGGGGGGTATGCCGCGGGTGGAAACCGGTCCAAATCAACCGCCCACAATGTTTTAAAATATTTATAATGTAGCTAACCTAACCTTTTACAATGAACAAAAAAAAAACCGAAGATGCACGATCGGGCATTTGGCTCTCTCGTCTGTGAAAGGAAGGCTTCCCGTCAGGAAGACACCTGTGTTGTGTTCGGCGTGGCTGCCCGCAGCTGCACCGCACAATCGCAGGAACACGGAAGCGGAACTGGTTGCAGGCGGCGTGGCTGTTGGCTCTGGCGGCACACCCCGAACACAAGCACAAACACAAACACTCACACACTCACACACACACACACACACACACACATACACACGTCGTCAGCAGAGGGTAATGGCCGCGCAGCAGCTGAAGGAATCGGAAACAGAAACTGTGACCGCCCTGTTGCTTTACTCCAGCAACACCGCGGTCAACAATCTGTCCTCACACTCTTGCCCCAAGGAGGGTCAAACTTCGCGCGGGCGGCACGAACCCACCGCACGTGACAGCACAAAATATAGTTCCCCTTTTTATTCCGCAAGTGTAAAATGCTTTAAAACCAAACAATGTAAGAGCAGGATTCAAATTCTTTACTTCATGGCTGTTACTGAGTATAGCATGATTCAAACTAACTCCTAAGAACATTAAACTATAACTCTATATTTACATGTAAGTTACACATAATTCACTTGATTGGCACAACAATATATTAAATGAAAGGTCCTTGAGTCTCTATAGTTCCTGTGCGCGCACTTAAACGGTATTATGCATGAACTCGTTTGCTGTCTGTCTCGAGCAATCACCCACTCAACACTTGGCGTCCATTTAGCAAACGATTTCAGTTTCATTTTGGCATCCTAACGACATTGCTTTAACAAAATGACAAAAACCAATAAAAATGAATATTTTCTAATTGAACACAAAGAAAATAAACTGACGTAGGCAACACCTAATTAAACAATGAAGAAATTTACGGAACCGGTAACAAAACCCACATTCGTAGCAAAGCCACGCTCTTAAACGCCCAATTTTAAATCGTCGAAATGAAACCTATTTTGGTTTGATTCACTGCCATTTATGTTTCGCTTCTCTTCAGGAGCTTGATGATCAGAGGTGCCAACTGATGATCCAAAATGTCTGGATGCTGGTCATCGCACGAATGCCAAATAAGAACAACGGTAGGTTAAAAATAATACACAAAATTACTCTTGTAAACGCTGACAGGCATAGGCCTAAACAGCAAACCCTGGAAAGTCCCAAATAAAATAAAAATTACTCTGTCCACGATATGCTACTGTTATTTTTTTAATTTAACACAGTTGAGTTCTAGAGGAGTGCTAAACGTCTTTCAGGGTGTGTTTAAAATCTTCTGCCAGACAGATGAATCAATTCACGTCCAAGACAATTAGAACAGCCTTAAATGATAAGTTAAAAAGATTCTTAAACTTTGCAAAACGCATGCGCACAACGTAACCATGACATTTAGTAAGCCGTGCCTTCAGATCATAGCACCGGATACAACAATGGGATATGGGCAGGGGAAAGGTTAAATCTATAATGTTACGAATTTCTTACTTAAACTAGATTTGCATGGGGAGAATAACTCTTTACTAAAATAATTTCATTTCAAATTCTGGTCCATGATATTAATTCAAAATATAGCAGGAAATAAATGCTATATTATTACAAATATTTTCAACTGAAACCATACGATAAACTAAAAATGTCTGTATAAAATATTTCGTACGGTCTGATATGGACGTAAATTCCGGTCCAACATCGCCTGATCGTCACACCAGGAGCTGTTCAGGAAATGTGACCATCCATGTTCAACATCATGCTCATCCGGTTAACAAGAACAACGCATGCGTATGTAGAACAGCGGGCCAATAACAGATGACCGTCTAAAAGCGGGATGGAGTGCCACTGAATATTCCGAAGGTTACTTTGACCACCAGTCCTTTTTTTCCGGTCTTGAGAACGTGCTTTTTTTCCCCCATCGAGAACAGTCATTGTAACATATTGAGCGAGTAACTTATCTACGTAGGAAATATCTTGCTGTTGCGTTGATTTCGCTGGCAATCTACAACGATCAAATTTAACTTGGTTGTTTATTTTCCTTCTGGCGAGGGTAGAAATGTTGTTCTGGCTGAAGTGGTATCCGGGAGTAAGTAATTGTGTTCCGTATGTTTTCACGGGTCACGTTCAGACTCCACGAAGTAAAACAACAAATTGTCATTGGTTAGCAACACTGCGCCTGTGTTGTGGGTGCGTACTGCAACTGCTCCGCACGAACTCGAACACATCTAATTCGTGTTTCCAGAGGCCCGCCTAGTCAGGTGTGTATGTGTGTATGTGTGTCAGTGAGGCTGAATCATAAGTGCGATGCTCGCTGGTGCTTCTAGCGCGGTGTCTCCTCAGTCTTCTCGTCGTGCACAGGATAACTGTGAGATTTGAGCGATAACCATTAGATGGCGCAGAAATTAAGATAAAGGTGAAAAGAAAAATCTGTGAACTGGAGTTTGTGCCATGGCAAGCAAATGATTGAAAAACGTGTTTTCGGAATCATTTTTAGACACGTGTTTTAGAGAGATGATGTCCACAAGATAGCAGCTAGTGTGGTCGCTGCCTCGTCGCTTTTGATATTTAGTTACCGCTGAAAACACACGATGACATTTAAAAGCGGTTGCTAAACAAACTTGTCTGAAATATAAAAATGTTTTTCTAATAAAAAGCGTGTATTTAATATAAAAGTAATTGAAAGGCATATTAATGCATTAAAACAATTTAAACGTGTATTACAAACACAAAATTTAGAATGTGGTTGTAACGCCAAAAGAAAAGGTTTTTGATACTTTTATTGTATATAAACTTTAATTTAGTAATTTTATAATATTTACGCATGATTACAAAAATAACCTCGTTTAATTCCTTGCAAATTCCGAAACATGTGTTTGTGTATTCATATGTTTTGTTGTTTCTCTATGACATACAGTTAAAACCAGCAATGGGGTATGTCTAGGTTTAACTCATAGATCCCAGTGATCTTCACTCGGAAAGAAAGTGCGTCCGGACCATGACCAAGCCAGTTATTGACACGTGATGACGCCTGATGCAACTGGCCATTAGCAGTTGAGCTGCAGGGGATGCGGATGTTACGTCGCGTGTGTCGGCGGCGGTGGTTGGCGGGCAGGAAGTTTGCGCGGTACCTGTGATTCCTGGCGAGCCGGCGAAAGGAAGGGTGTAGGAGAGGGGGGAAGAAGTGGGGGGGGGGGGGGGGAGGTTGAAAGCAGGAAGTGTATTTGCAGTGGCCGACGAGAGGTTCGACGTAATACCATCAGCTCACATGGGGGTCATCACTCATTGCATAACGCCATTCAGTTGTCTTGCGAAAGAATGAAAGTTCACCGTAGCGCGCCTCTAAATTGGTTTGAATTTTCACAAACGTATTTCGGGCCGGTATTTCAAGACGTTCGGGTGAGGTGGCGAATAAGCACTGCCGTGTTGGGACGCAACCATAACCTAACTGGCTGCCCGTATTCTAGAACGTGTGCAAACTGAATCCCAGTAAGATAACAGAAAGGCAGCCCTTTTAATAAAATGCGCCTGCACGAGACTAGAAACTGGATGTGGGTGCCTCCCATTTCAGGTCAACATTTTATATTTACAGTAATTACAGATAAACGTTTAGACTGTTTCAGTTGTTTAACTTTCACGAAATGAAAAATATATACAGCGCATACTTTTTGCATAATTAGCTGCCAAAGTTACATTTTTAACGTTTTTGGGTTGTACAAATAAGGAGAATTTAATTTATTGCAGAACTGAAACTTTTTAGGTTTAACTGCAATGTCATTGGCTACTTCAATAAATGGTTTGAATTTATTTCAGAAAATTTTAATTAATTTTACCTGGCATTTCAAAATTCTCAAATTTGTTACGATTTACAGGCGTGAGTGTACAAATACATAGTTTCAGACTATAGTACTCCATGTAGGCTATCATCACATGTCGTGAAAAATTATAGACATCTAATATTAAAAGTACAACTATCATAAATTACAGTCACGAGTTTCGAGTATATCGTGTAGTAGTGTGTGTAACTACATGTGATTTTGTTTACACATTTACCATGGGTGTAAACAGTATTTGTGGAAGGGGAGGGCAGAAGCCAGTCACTCCTCCGGAAACTCTTTTACAAAGATAATGCTTGAAAATACATTTTTATGCTAAATGACGATCTTTTAAGTGCTTTTGAAACACCTGCCATTGTAAATTTTGTGAAATAAATTTTTTTTCTCTAAACAAATCTGGCCATTCTACCACCCCCCCTTTTTTTTTACTACGTTCTTGACACTTATTGTTACAAAAACCCTTGTTTGAATAGCTTTCCAGTATTAGCTGCGCATATTAAGCCCGGTAAAGAAAAAAAAAGCCAAAAGTGAAATAACAGGGTAACTTTTCTGTGGCTTTAAAACCAAATAAATAAAATTTTATACAATAACTTCATGCTTGTAAGCACACACATATTTTAACTGAACACACACTTTTAATATCTAACATTTATTTCAAAATAACTTTACCATCGGCAAGCTCTTGACATATTTATTTACTAGTCTATAGTTCTAATTAATTATTGTACAGCGGGACTGTAAGTTTGTTTGCAGAAAATCAACTAAAAAATTTCCAGACTAGTTATACAAAATATATTTCACTGTTACAGGGTTGCCACTGGTCCCTAAAAGTCCCTAAAAGTCCCTATTTTTCCGTAGGTCCCTTAAAAGTCCCTATTTTTTGATAGGTCCCTAAAGTCCCTTTTTTTAAAATTTTGAAATGGATTCATTGGAAAATTAGCATATTTATTTAATTTTTTATGAATGTGTCATGAACAGTGGCCATCAACACGCTTCCACACATCCATAAAGTTTTGCATCTGTCGAGCTACATTTTCCTGCATCTTACTACATGTAAGTTTTACAGTATTGATATTGTTTTATTATTCTTTCAATGTTTTTATTAAAAAATATTGTGTGATCAAATTAAAATTTTATGGGGGAGATAACATTCTTAAGCCCCAATGAAGATTAACTGAGGGGCACACATGCTCCAACTTGGTATAACACAAGTTGTTTGTAGCATTTTATTTCAGGTACCTTCTATATAGCTTATAATCTAGTTGCAGAACATATAATGACAAAGTCGTCATTACTTAAACCAATACTGAAATGTTTTCAGTGTCTTCAGCCTAACAAGAGAGTGTTAGACCAGAGTTCACTTGATATTGTTACCATCAGCAAAACTCTTCCATTGAACATAAATACAAACCTGCTTTTTGATGAGTGGAAGTTATTGCAGTCAGAACCAGATCAAGACATAATTGACAAGTGTGAAGTAAGAATTGACAAATACTGGTATCATTTCATGACATTAAAAAATGCTTTAGGGTCTCCAAAGTATCCAAAGGTTTCAACTGTAGTCGAGCTGCATTGGCAGTATCACATGGAAATTCAGATGCAGAGAGAGGGTTTTCAACTTCAGTGAGAATTTTAACAGAAGACAGGTAGGTCTTTGTTGTCAGAACGCACTCTCAATGCTGTGTTAATTGTAAAGTCAGCCTTAAAAATATATGACAACAAGCCACATTTGGTGCCTGTGACAAGAGAGCTCCTGAGTCTTGCAAGGTGTGCTCATCAGAAATGTTGTGCTTATTTAGAGGAGCAGAAAGCAAAAAAGGATTGGAAGCAAAAAAACTGGAAGAACAGAGGAAAAAGGTTGAAGAAAAGCAGCATACTATAATGTTCGAGAAAAAAAGATGTCTATTTTCCAAGCTGAAGAGAAGTTGAAAGATATGAGAAATAAAAAAGAGAAAAAAATGAAAACTGCTGAAAGGTTATTTTCAGAAGCTAATAAAAGACTTAAAGAGGCACTTAAGTCAAATAATATTGCTGCTTTAAAAGAAGAAGCAAGTCTTGCACAGGCAATGATTGAAGGGGTTATGAAAGTCGAGAATAAAAGTTATGGTGGAAAGGGATATGAGCAAAATATATAATTTTTTTCCCCTAAATTAATTTATAATCAAAAACAGCATTTATTTGCATTACTTGTTAGTATTTTTTGACAAAATGTTTCTTAAATATTTTCTAACACTGAAGATTGCAAGACTTTAAAAGAAAAATAAGAAATTGACATTTCTTACCGCAAAACTTCAAGGTAAATTCAACTATAAAGTATAATATTATGGAATGACATACACACATTGTATTTTTACTCATTGGGGAGAAGGGTGACCATTCTTTTAACAACGGTATTGAACACATTATCTATTGTGGTTTTGGTTGTAGCAGAACAGGGACTCAAGTTTTATATACTGGATTACTTGGTATGCTGAGTTAATACTGTGTTATTTGTTGTACTCGACCATAAAATTGTATGAAAAATTCTAGAAATATTAAGGTTTCCGCAAAATTTCAGTCCCTAAAAAGACCCTAAAAGGTCCCTTTTCTTATTCTGTCAGTCCCTAAAACACCCTATTTTTGGAGGTCCAGCTGGATGGCAACCCTGCGTGTTATGAAATTACATAATTCATAAGAACACATAAATTTGTTCGTTACCGAGGTTAGATGTTACTGCACGTGTTAATGATACACGAAACTACAGTACACTCGTGGAATAACATCAAGTCAGTGTTAAGAAGACTGCAAGTATCCGCTCTACCACTCTGGTTCTGGGGTAGAGCGCCTGCCTTGTGACTTGTAGGACCCGGGTTCGCGCCCCGGCTCCTCCAAGGCGGATTGCCCAGATAAAATGGTGGCATTTTCTCTGGTAGGAATACAATCCCTTGTAACAAGTCAGGCTACCAAAGAAACGGCGGGTGGAACAGAAAAAAACCTTCCAGGTGGCTTCCAAATGGGGAGCCCGTTTCTTTTCTTGGGCTCCCCATGCGGTGGCCATTCCGGGGGTTTCTCCGGGGGAACGGAGTTTTGCAAAAATATTTTTTTGTAATTTTGTAGCTTTTTAGTTTTTAGGAACTGTAGCATTATCATTCCAACATTAAAAAAAATTGGTTTGTACACAAAATATTTGAATTAAGTGTGTATCACTCAGTGAGTTTATCGGTATAAATTTTCTTGAAGTATTATTGACAGTTAAATTTTAGTCACAAACTATTCACCAATACCTCTGTTATGCAGTATTTTAGACGTTTTTTACGAAAAAAATATTTATAGGCACATGCATTTTATTCCTAAAAATATCATTTCTGAAAAACTACGTAGTTCAGCTCTTCTAAAAATACAGTTTAAGAACGTAACCCAAAATCAAAAGTATTTTTCGGCCCTCAGTGAATTCTTTAATACCAGACCCCACTCGAGTTATTATTTTTTTCCTGAAGCTCTGCGCACGTGTGTGTTGCAGGGTGTGACGTAAATCCTGCCTCTTTCTCTACCTACACGTATGTCAGCTCTGGAGACCTGGCTTTGCACACGGCAGACGCGCGCCAGTTCAGTTAGCGTCTCACAGACAAGAGAGGACGCCATCCACGATTCTCTGGCAAAACAGCTACAAACAGCGTGTAACGGGGGGCATAGGGCTCGTAATGTAAAGTTGGTAGTTGTTCTTGCTGGTTCAAGATTGGGAAGCCTTCTTTTCACAGACGAGAGAGCCAAGCGCCCGATCTTGCATCTTCGGTTTTTTTTTTGTTCATTGTAACTTATGATAACTAATGGTCAACTAGGTTAGTTTCATTAAAGATACTGTGAAATCATGTAAACGGTTTCCTAGCATGAACTTCGGCTCTCTCGTCTGTGAATTGAAGGCCTCCCTTCAAGATTCGTATGTAAATCATTGGAAATGTGACTTCCGGAAGTTACGTTGTACGCACATATTAGACGATATTAACTTCTAGCGTGTGCCAATGACGTACAGAAGGTGCAGAAAGCCTGGTGACGCCTGAATTTATCCTTGAACAAGAACGACTATATATTACTAGTCCAAGCTTGAAACTTCAAGTACTATTATAAACACCTTGCCTTTTATTTGTGGGTGGTTTTATATTTAAGTTTTCAGTGTGCCTACCGTAATATTAAATGGAATGTATCAAAAATTATTTATTTGTAGTTTTTTTTATATTGTTTACCGTGTAAAAAAATTGCAATAATTTTTGGTGTTTGCCAGATATATCTCAATTTCCCATAATATTCGAAATTGGAAATAGATTCAATTTATTAAAAAAAAAACCTGCTATTATTGATGCTCAAATTTTATTTTTTAAAAAATATTCGTAATTGAAAACAAATATAATAAAATGCGTGCAGCAGAAAGCGTGTGACGAAAGAGGGCAGGATCGCCGCGACACGCAGATGAGGCGGGCCAAACATGGCGCAGCGGTTGGCCAACTCGCCCGTCCTTCCGGAGCGGGGACTGGTCCGGAGTGAACGACCGCGGCGCCGGGCGGCCAATGGGAGCAGGTGGAGCCACGCCCACAGCCTCCTCTGGTCGATACGAGAGTTACAACTCAGTGCTACAACTATGACGCTCTTATTTCATTTTGGAAATATCCTAGAACTTTGTGGGATTCACAGGCAACCTAACGACCTGGAAGTCGTTAAATTTTCGAAAGTAATGTTAATTTTTTTTCCCTCGTGGTTGTTTGTTTCTGTGAGTGTTACCTGAGGTAGGATACTTTGTCTTCGAAGGGGGGGGGGGGGGGGGTGTATCTGGACAGAATTTCCTCTGAAACGACTAGCGACCTCCGTGTTTCTACTGCGTTCCCGTTTGTAGGAGCATGAACAATGACACGTAATAAAAGTAACATGACTTCTAATATATACCTTATTGTGGAAGAAGAAGGCGAAATTATGTTCACGACAATGTTGGCCGGTTTTCACGAAAATAATGAACGATGACTCTAGTGTTATGTACAGGCTACGTTCTGATGAGGGTTTCTCATTTGCTGATAAGACGTCAAGAATAATGTTCGCAGGCTTTCACGGCCATTGTCTGAAGTAGCTTGGCTTTTGGGTTGCAGCCGTGTGTCCTCGGCGAACAATTCACCGACGTTTTAGGTCGACATCGCAGTCGCCATCGTCAGGGAGCAGTTACCTACTGAGCTGCTCCCTGATGATGGCGACTGCAATGTCGACAGAAACGTTGGTGAATTAAAGGACGCGGCTGCAACCCAGAAGCCAAGCTACTTCTTACTTGAGATGACAAGAAGTTTGGATAATTCTTTCGTCTCGGTGTGGCTTCGAGTGTGTGTGTGCGGTAGGTACAGTATATCACCTCAGAAGGCCGTCCGGACACGTCAGGTGAACTACGATCAAGCTAATTGCAGCGCACACGGCTCGAGTGGACCTGCAGTTCTGCCGAATATTTGTGTGTGTGTGGTTCCGACCAATCAGCGTCGAGCTGGCCGCCCGGGGCCAGTGGGCGACGACCTTGCTGCCCGCCTGCAGACCACACCCGCCCGCGGTGTCTGGTTCGGGCCTGGGACCCGGTCCGTGCGAACACGGCTTCATCCGCGGGCAGACGGCCTCCTGAAGCGCTGCGCCGCGCACTCGGATCCCCGCATCAGAGAACACACGCGTGTCTCCTGAAAGTAACATTGCAGTTGTGGTCAGTTCAACACCAGACGCCAATGACTTCACAGTAATTACTTTCACTAGCAGCCTGTCACCATTTAATATCGGGAATTCCAATATGTTTTGTACTTTGGGCTTTAGCGAACCCAAATGTTGAAAATCGAACTGCAGAAATGTAATTCCGTGTAAATGGCCACAAAAAAAAACAACACTGGTTTGCGTCCTATCCAACTCTCTTCAGTAACATCAGTAAATGAAGTTGCGTAGCTTAAAGCTACTGGTAAGCTAGAATCTAGGGTAGGATATGGGGATGATGTACGCGCGTGTGCTCAGTTATCGTTCGGCCAGCACCGCAGACCTGATGCACGCACGAGTCAGGCACAGGCGCGCGTGGGCTCGTGGACTGGAGGCTTGGCGACTTCCTGTCCCGCCCCGGCTGCTCCCAGGACACCGGCTCGCCGCTTGTCGTCCGGTTATCGCCCGTCAAGGGGTCTCCACTTCACTACCTTGAAGGCTGGAGTAGCCGCTGTTATACGAGAAGCCTAAGATGTCCATCAAGTTCTGTCCCTGCCCGAATACCCCCGAATATTCACCTTCGGCCAACCTCTCGGGATTTGTTTTATTTTTGCGCAGGAAAAATGAATTCAAATATTAAAAGTGGCCGGTTAGGTTAGCTACATTAAAAAACACTTTAAAACACTATGGACGGTTAGTTAGGTTAGTATAGCTACATTAAAATAACCCGAGGTTGGCCGAAGGTGAATATTCGGGCGTGTTCGGACAGGGACGTAACTTGATGTACATCTTAGGCTTCCCCCTGTTATACGCCTCAGCCCCCCTCCCTCCCTTCTGGAATGGTCTCGCACCTCTTTGACGTGCCGCGTCATCAGGTTCCGACCCGACGTCCGAAGCTCCCAGAACAGGTGGCGTCCTAGTTACGCCACTCCTCGCGGTGGCTTCAGGGAGCCCGCAGGACCCTGATGGACGTCTCGGGGTCGATAACAAAGTGCCGTGAAAGGAGGTAGCGGAGGGGAAAATGGATAGTGAGGCAGTGCCAAGGTGCACCAGGGGGCTACAGGTCACGTGACCGCCAGAAGGCCCTGTTCGCCTCGCGACTGTGATCCCAGTACGTTCGTGACAAGCCGTGGATAAGAGCAGGGGGAAGCCTTCAGACTGCTAGCACTACCTCTGTCGGGGAAAAAAAAAAAAAAGATTCGTGTTTCATGCCGCAGATATTTGTAAAGCGTGGGGGTTTTTTTTTTTTTTGCATATCAACAAAACACTTGTACAACCCTCCCCCCGAATTAATTGTTATTACATTCTGCTTTGTAATACAACATAAGGATGAGCAAAGGAGAATCACCAATAAAATTACAGCTCTCATCTACAGCAACAGAAAAAAACAAAAAGTATGATTTTCAAATTGTTTGTTTAGTCGAGTTGTTTCCCGTTACACCATTGCACGAGCATATTTGACGCCGTACAAAATATTACGGGTGTTCGCTAGACTTTGTTTTTAATTAAGGCATTTGAACTGAACGAAGCCATCGTGGTGTAAAAGTTCCGGCTATAATTTGTTATCGTTAAATTTCCAGATTTGATTTCGTTATAGATAATAATGTGTTTGATGAATGATTTAAGTGGAAATAATACTATAAATAGACACTATTTCATGATGTATAAAAATCTTCTGGTTTTGTGATCTTGTTTGGTATTAGTTGACAACAAATTGTTACGGCACGTAATATTCAGAAACAAACGTGGCTATCGGTTCCTACTCCTCCCAGTAACAACGGGGTAATGGTTGTGAGTATTTACGACACGAAGGTCGGAAGCTCAGTAACAGCGGCGAGGAAGCCCGCTGGCAGATAGAGGCGCCACCGGCGCTATCTGCGCGCGCAGGCGGCCAGCATCCGCCGAGATGTCACGTGCTCTGCGCAGCTGCGGTGGTCTACCCTGGTCTACCCTGGTCTACCCTGCGGGAAGCCTTCTTTTCACAGACGAGAGAGCCAAACGCCCGATCGTGCATCTTCGGTTTTTTTTTTGGTTCATTGTAAAAGGTTAGGTTAGCTACTTTATAAATACATTAAAAAAACATTGTGGACGGTTGATTTGGTTAGGATAGCTAAATTAAAGATACTGTGAAATAATGTAAACAATTTCTTAGCGCTGGATAGCTACATATTAAAAATTTATTTGCTAAGCAAAAATAAAATGATTTTACAGTATTTTTAATGTAGCTATACTTACCTAATATAACCAACCATCTACAATGTTTTAAAGTATTTATAATGTAGCTAACCTATCCTAATCGACCGCAAAATTTAATGCCACACTGGTTTATGCAATGAGATAGAACGGCGTATGACGTATGAGTAAGCTACAACCCAAATAAATACACCTGATGTGTTACGGAAAAAAAAGCTAGTATGAACTTCGGGGAACTTCGGGTGTGGCTCTCTCGTCTGTGAAATGAAGGCTTCCCTGATTTTGTGTTCGGACTGCTTTCTACCGCGTGGAGGCGCCCGAAGTTGTTATCCACAGAGCCGTGGGCCGGGCAGTTTCCCTCGCCAAGCAGAGCGCGACTAGGCGGCGGACACGCCAGGGCCAGGGAGACTCGCCCCGACTCGCCCCGACTCGCCCCGACTCGCCCCGACTCGCCCCCGACTCGCCCGGACTCGCCCGGCCAGTCCCGCCGCAAGCTCGCTGCTCGCTCCTGCAACAACTCGGCCGGAGTATCTTTCGTTTTTTTGACGTGATAACGTCTTATAGATCGATGAACGCCGGCTGCACGCACGAATAAGGATGACTCATTGTCCCGTTACGCACATTGTCCTGTTACGCTCATTGTACGCTTGCGCCGCATCTATCTCTCTTCCACTCGATTGGAACAACCATCGATTTGACTTTTTCGAGGCACATTAAACTTGAAACACTCCCATTCGTTTCCTACTTTTCCTGTCATCGTCCTATCATTAACAGAATAACACAGATTGGAAGAAGTTAAATAGCATACAGGGTGGCCACTCACCGGGAAAACCGGGAAAACCGGGATTTATCAGGGAAATCACGTTGACCGGGAATTTTCAGGGAAATGTCAGGGAATTTTTTTTAATAACCGGGAATTTTTTGTGTCATGTATATTTCCGCAGAGCTGCCAACCATTACGGATTTTCCGTAATTATTACGGATTTAACACAATATTACGGAATTACGGAACATCGCTGGTTTATTACGGAAACGAGGCTTTGTGCTGCTGGGTAACTGAAAAAAATTCCGTTTCTGGTGTGCGTGTTTCGTGAACGCAGTTCGAATACATCACGTGGTTGCGCAGATAACGGAACTGATAATGTGCGCATGTACTGTCGAAATAAGTAGATTAATTGTTGTGTTTTGTAATAGAAATGGTACGGTATTACGTCCGTTGTACGATACAACTAGTACATATTCTCGGTCTTTTCGTTTGTTAGCTACTTACATCACGATAATTTTTGTACGGTACTTTGGCTAACCTGTCTTGTGTTATTTACTTTCTTGAAAGCCATTTTTTTCATCAAAGTGTTTTTGTCGTGTGTACAGACGTGAAACCTGTTTATGTTGTTCGATAGTGTTGTGTTCTTCAGTGCCGGTTGTAGAAATGAAGCGTGTGACAGAACAATGTGTATCTGGGGCAAAAAAAAAGAACGTTATTCTTCAGAACTTTCGACCAAATTATATAAAAGAATGGCCATGCTTGTCATCTTCAAATGTTTTGGAACGCCACGCTTTTTGTAATGTATGCACGTGTGACTTTTCGATTGCGCATGGTGGAAGGGATGACTGAGGACGGCATATTGAATCAAAGAAACATGCAGAACATTTTAAAGCCGTGACGAGCAATAAATCGATATCGTCGTTTTTCGCTACATCTGAAGAAACGAAAGTAACAAACGCAGAGTTATTGTTTACAAGTTTTTTGGTAGAACACAATTTACCGATAGCAGTAGCCGATCATTCGGGTAATTTGTATAGAGCTATGTTTCCGGACTCAAAAATTGCACATAAATACAGCTGTGCGAGAGCAAAAACATCTTCCTTAGTGGAGTATATAGCTGGTGAAACTAAATTGAAACTGTTGAATCTTTAGTAAGTGGACCATTTGCTTTAGCTATAGATGGGAGTACTGATTGTAATGCAGTGAAGATTTATCCATTAGTTGTTTCATTTTTAAATCAAACACAAGGTAAAATTTGCACTGTACTGTTATCCCTTGTTGAGAGTACTAAGACTAAGAATATTTCACAACTAGAAATGTTACACTTCAAAAATGAATTAAAGAACAGTTATCAAAAGTTGCGTGAAAAAATGATTGAGCGCTCGACACTGAAATACCCCATTACATAAAACAAAACACAGACTGCAGGTCATTGAACGGGACGCTATAATGTAAAGTGACATATTTAAAATGTATTTGTTATTTAACGAACATCCGTATGTATATAATGAAGAAAATACAGCAGGGTGCTAAAATATGAGTGATCTCTTTCTATAATATTATATTTTTTCATCAAAATTATGTTTTTTTGTAATTGTAAATATCAGGGAAATTTTGAATTTTTAATCAGGGAAATCAGGGAAAAATCAGGGAATATTTTTAGTGGCTGTGAGTGGCCACCATGAGCAAGCATGTATAAAAGTTATAGTTAAAATAATCTCTTCGTTAAAGTAATAAACACGTTTGAATTAATGAGTGCAAATAGCGGAACGCCCAGATGTCACGCTTCCACGTCAAACGTCACCGTGTTGCGATGTTGCAGCTACGGTGTAGCGTCGCATTAAGGCGGGTGGCCACATGTTGCATGTCATCAGGCGCGTGGCATCGCTAACGTGCAACCCTGTGACACCACACGGTGCAACGATGTTGGAATTCCCGTCGCGTCATCCTTCCGTCACAGCGCATCCGCGCCAAAACCTAATGTTACGTCCAGTAGACACACCAGAAGGGCAGTTCATCAGCAGCCACGAGCACATTTAAAACCTGCACCGGCCGCCTTTATATTTTTAAACACCTCTCGTTTGAAAGATGAAAGAAGTGAAAATAACCTCGTTGCGGTATGTCGCAAGTATTTACAAGAAGGGAGATGTACTGTGTTGGCCGATTTTAAGTTTCAGCCAGTAAGTGGACTGTACAGGAACTTTACGAGAATGCATCCGACGGAATATTTTTTTTTTCCTTTCTGTGTTCCACTAGACCGAGAAATGAAGAACGACACGCCACTCGTCCGCACGGGTTCTTTTCCGTCGAGCCGTGACTGCCTTTGTCGCGACGGCGGGGAAAAAAAACCCGACAAAAGGCGGATCGAGCCGATCGCGTGTCTTCCGAGTCGAGTTCTGACACGCAACGCTGCGCGTCCCGTCCACACGTGCACAGGCTGTCCACAGCTAGTGTCCTGTCCACACGTGCACAGGGTGTCCACAGCTAGTGCTTTCCTACTAGATCTAGTACTTTCATAAGTCTAGTACATTTACGCTTAGATCTACCTAGTACTTTTTTCTTTAATATAATAATATTACAGTAACTCCAATATGTTTTATTATCAAGCGTAATTATTTTTTTAAAAACAACTATAGAATGTATGTGTGTGTGTGTGGTGTGATATTTAAGTTAAGAGCATTGCAATGTCATAATAACTTCCTAAACTGTTGAAACAATAACAAATTATAATTTAGTACTTTTTTCTCGCCTAAGTTGGTACGAAATATTTTACCTTGTGGACACCCTGCACGTGCACATTTTGGTCAGGCGACGGGGCTACGTTGGTCGTCTGCGACTAAACCACGTTGTCGCGTGTCTGCGCGCTCCTCCAGAGACCCAGAAGACTCCTGGTTGGCGGCCGCAGTCCCTCTGCCCCGCCCCTTCCCCGGCCGCGAGGCGGCGTTGCGCGCGCACCTGTCCCCCCCTCCCCTAGCCCTTCCAGGCCACGTAACTCCTCCGTCTTGTTCCTCTTAAGGTGGGTTTACGATTGAAAATTAAGAATTAAGACTTAAGACTTAGTCGTGTACTTACCATATGACTCTATGTAAACTAGTGGAATGGTTTATGATTGTCGTGTGTGAATTTTGACGGGTCGTGTGCGAACCATATGATGACTTAAGACTTAACAGAAATGGTTATATTTTATATTTTTATTTAAGACTTAAGGGAAGCGACCAATCACAACAAACCGGAACCTTTCAACCGGAAGTTTATGTCTTATTATTGGACCGAGCAAGGCAGTATTTTGGGTTAGAATTCGTATATTTGTTATTTGTAATCATCATCCATTTCGAAAAATAGATATCCCATTTGTCAATAACCTATTTCAAACCTGCTTCTCCGTTTCGAACAATGGCCGACCATGTGTTTTGTGCTGTGATTGGTTAGAATTAACGACTTCTATGTCAATCATAAACAGGAAAATGTAGTTTTGACTTAATCGTGTGTTCGATGTTAAGTTATAATTCTTAAGGAAATCAATCGTAAACCCAGCTTTACTGGGAGAACCCTGCTAGCAAAGGACGCAACGACGCAGTAACGCAACTAAAGAAAATCACGATCGTTTTTATAAGCTCACAAGTCACACGCAAGTCTTCACCAACCCGACCACATTGTAAAACCGTTTTTTGTTCATTCTATAGTTTATCATGGGGAAAAAAATATTAAATTTGGAATGGTATGATTTAAAAGTGTTATTTTTCCCTCACCGAGAGAAAGTTTAATAAACTAAAAAGTCATGTTTATAATTTAAATAAACAACTTTGTAGTCTTTTACGCACGTAACGTCTGTGTGTTTAAAAGTTTCCGCGACAATTCTCCTCGAATACAGCTGTCTGGAGACGCAAGCCAGAACATGTTGAATGACGTCGGACAGTGAAGGATCGGTCCCCCGTGGTGAATGCAGGGGGCGACAACTGCGTGCCTCGCACACACAGCGCCGCTTGGTATGCGCGCGAGGTCTTCTGCGCACACGCGCCCGGTAGTGGTCGCACGCCTCGACTCCCGCACACGTACAGCTGCCGCAACTATAGGCCGTGTGCACACCTCCGTCCACCCACGTCGGCGCGTCTCCTGGAATCACGAACAAGTTTGAATGTGACCGTTGAAGAAACATATTTTGCAGCAGTACCTAATGAAAAATGTTCAGTTCCGAAAGCGTATTTCCAAACCCTAGGTTGACTCGCGTGCTGGTTCTTGAAGCGCTGGAATTGGTCGCGACACTGGCGGAAGGGAGGGGGGAGGAGGGTGTTCTCGGCTAGGGTCACCGCGGCAAGGGGGTCGCGCTCTGGCGAATTAACGGTTGTTTTTGGTCTTTGAAGGGGATGGGGAAGAAAGATGCCGTCATGACGTGTCTAAAGGGCGCAAAGCCAGAGTCGGCTTGAAAAAAAATAAATGCAAGTTAACATGCAGCTAGGGCGAGCATGATGTGTACTGCTGCAGATTCTGAAATAGACTTAGAAAATATATATTGAAGACTCCGACTGTTGCTCATTGAGATGAATTACCAATGTTGCTTGGCTCTAAGGGCCTCCTAAGCTTGCGTTAATTAAATGATTTGAAACAGGAAATTATTCTGCGTTAAAATATTAATTATTTTTCAAAGCTAAATTGCCCGAAACCACTTCACAAACTATATCTCAGTCCCGGCAACACTTCGCCATAGACTTGGGACACGCGTGTCGGTGTTCGGGAAGTTTCCTTCGCAACTGGTTACAACCGGTTACACCTGGTTACGACTGGTTACGACTGGTTACGACTGGTTACGACTGGTTACAACTGGTTACGAGTGGTAAGAGCGTCTCTTCGTGAATCATCGAGAGCTGTTGCGTGCTGCGGGCGTCGTGGTTCGAACCCTGCGAGAAGCAGGGCCGGATTGACTGCCTGTGGGCCCCTAGGCTGAGTTTGTGGTGCGGGCCCTATCTAGGGAGAAGGAGTATCCCCTTCCAGTGCCTCTTGTCTGGGTCTGGGTGGGTAGTTTGTTTTAATTGACCTACAAAACTCGTATTTTTGATCAATTTCCTATTAAAAAAAAAGTTTATTATCAAACAAGACAATTCAACCAAACAGTATTTAGAGGTTAAGGAATTAAGTGACACCAAAACCAAAGAAAATAATAGAAAATTTCTAAATGCTGACACAATTCATATATCAGCTTTCCACAGAAGAGTTTAGTTCGGCGCAATTAATTCACGCAAAACAACTGGACACTATGTCGACGCGTATTTTAAGAATATAAGAAGATCCACATTGCAGTGTCGTGTAGTGCGGGCCCCCATTTGTGGTGCGGGCCCATAGGCTACAGCCTAGATAGCCTGCACGTAAATACAGCCCTGGCGAGAAGAGCACGTTGCAATATGTTGACACGTAAAGCTCCAGAATGGCACAGTGCGATAGTAGTACCCAATAGACAATGGCGGTGTTGGTCTAGTGAGTGGTTTTCTGTAGCTGTGTAAAGTCAGTGTTGGAATTTTTTTTAATTACTTAAAATAATATCGCTAAAACAAAAAAAAACTATAAATGTCACCATGAAATGCCGAAGAGAAAAAAAAATACAAGGAGTTCTCCTTACCATATTTTGAGATGGATACGTTCTTGTCATCGTGTTTACAAAGAAATACATCAGCAAGGAATTAGTGTTAAGAGTAACTATGTATATAAAAAAATAATAGTTTTGCTATGAAGATGTGGAAGAGGTGTATTGTTATTATCGTGTCGCGGTGGGAGGGCCACACACGAACAGGGCCCAATGTACCGTGAAGCAGCCCTTCCTGCGCCGAGTACCTCACTTCCCGCCCTCGTGTTCCCACGGCAGGAAGCCCTTCCGTGCGCGAGCTACTAGCAGCGCCTGGGAGCGCCTAGGAGTCCCTCGCTTCCTGCCGCCTCCGGGCCAGCGTTGCCAGACCAGCTCGGGTTACCGCGTCTTAGGGATGCCGATTAAATATCGATTTTTCAGAAATCAATTAAATCGGCCAAGGAAATAATCGATTTTTAATCGATTTATGTAAAATCGATCTGTTTGCTCAGATTTTTATGCTAATCGATTTTATCTACTTCGATCTCAATCGATTAAATAAATCCATTTATTTCCTTGAGATCGGCATCCCTACCGCGTCTGTGCCCTGGCACCTGAGATGGTCAGCCCAGGCACGCACTTGTACCCGAATTTCTGTATAAGGGAAAAAAATACATAGTCAAAAAATATTCACTTGGGATGTAAAACTGTATTTGCCCTGACCGTAACGTACCGACAGTCTTGCTTTTCGAGAACAGCCTCCGGCTACGCCAGTACCAAGAAAACAGTAGGTCGGCGACACCACGATGACATATCTCTCTTTGAAAACAGTATCGGACCTACACCATTAAAGCACACCACAAATTTACGTTGCCATATTTATAATGCAGGTAATATTTACAATAATTTTTTTCATCGTTTACCTTCCCCGCCTCCTCTTGTTTTTCCTGAATCCTCCCAACGCCTCAAAGACGCATTTTAAAATCCTAAGCACGGGCCTTAGTGATAGATACAATATTGCATTTAATCTGTAATATTTTATGATGTCACACTATCACGAGATATAAAAGAACAATGTTTACATTTGTATTAAAGAAGACAGTTTGTTTTCATTTTTTTTTGTGTGTGTATGTACCTGAATGACACCGGAACTGAGAACTACTTGTGCCCGAATGTGCCCGAATGTACCCGAATGTAGAGGTGAGCGTGCCCACATTGCGTGTGCCATGGTTGGCAACACTGCTCCAGGCTCCCGTTCTGCCTTCGTCACGTGGCAGCGAGAAAAGTGTTTCTGCTCTGCAACTAACTTTTGGTTTGAAGGTTCTCATGATAGTTACTCGATGACGATTCTCGAAAACTTTCGTAATTTGGTTTTTTTTTGTATAATACTGCACGTGTTCCGGTCTTATAGTACAGTCTGAGTCATTAGTCACCACACAGATATTAGAGAAACATAGTCACGTGTTCGCCATTTTGGTTAGAGCGACTGCCATCGGGTGTCGACGTGGAAGGGAGACATGTGGAACATATCCCGTAACTGTGATGCATGATACAACTTGTATGAATAAAATAAACATTAATCGCCACTTTCACCATTTGGATGGCGACTTATGACTCACCTTTTATGATAAACCGTGTGACATAGCAAACCGCACACGTAACTGCCCCTGCAGCCTACCTTCCAGAGCGAGGGATTATCTGTGTCCCGAGTCAGACGCAAACCTGTACTAACGCAAGAAAGCAACGGTCGTTTGTAAAGCAAGAGACATCGCCAACCTTCTCGGGCTTCTATTGATAATTAATGTTTATTTATTTATTTATTTATTTATCGTCTTAATTGGTGGCGAAGTTAAGGCGGCACGCCTTTTCTTACACTTAACCATTTTTCTGCAATTACATCAAATAGTGGAATATTAAAAATTAAGCATGATATAAGGTGATGTTGACTAAATATTAAGAGAACAAATTAAAATTTTAACTTAATGTTCAAATATTAACTATTACAAAAGATTCAACCATAAATAATTTAAAGTAATTAAAAATTAAGCATAGACATACATAAAAAGGAAAGTGATTAAACACCGCAGTGCAGTCCTCAGCTGACTGGCTGGCCAGGCCTTCACACGCAGGCATCGCCTCCCGATAGGTCCGGTTCGCCCAGCAAGGGCCACTTGCCCTCTTCACCTCCCGCTGATCGCATGGGTTCAAGAGAATACTCCGAATCCGAACGCTAATTTATATTCAGAACTGGAGGTCAAATACCCGCAAGAGGTTCGCACGGACGTAACAAATATATTTACGTATAACAATTAATTGGTTGTCAGTAAAGTCGGTTTACGGACGATAGTTTAACGTGACTTCATAACAAAACATTAATGAAATGATTGCATACTTTTATGAATAAAATTGAATCATTTTTATTGAATTATCACTATTTTGTATGGATACAAAGAAGGAGTGAAATGAAATCTACAATTTAATTTATAAATTTACTTTTATTTGCACTCATTAATTCAAATATGTTTATTACTTTAACGAAGAGATTATTTTAACTATAACTTTTATACATGTTTGCTATTTAACTTTTTCCAATCTGTGTTATTCTGTTAAGGATAGGACGATGATAGGAAAAGTAGGAAACGAATGGGAGTGTTTCAAGTTTAATTTGCCTCGAAAAAGACAAATCGATGGTTGTTCCAATCGAGTGGAAGAGAGATAGATGCGGCGCAAGCGCACAATGAGCGTAACGGGACACAGCGTAACGGGACACAGCGTAACGGGACACTTTTTCGTGCGTGACGCCGGCGTTCATCGTTTATTAGACGTCACGTCAAAAAAATTTTAAGATACATATCGCGTAGGAAAAAATAGCATGTGATAAAATAATTAACGAAGCCAGAGTTATGTCGGGTTTATTAACTATACAAGAAACACGACGATACACACACACACACACACACACAAAACGCGTAAATGGCGTCGTAAAACATGTTCATTTATATCATAAAGTAATTAGAAACCAGTCTTCCTGTTTGAAAATGTAAAATTGCAGGGCAAACAATTTTTTTTCTCCTCTCGTTTGCGTAGTAACCGATGATATGGTTGATAAAAAAGAGAGAAATATGTGATCTGCTGGCACGTGATGTGAGTGGGTGGCTGAGACGAATTGAACACTTGCGTAGCCGGTCGCTGGCTTGATTATGCTGAAACGGCAATATGTTGTTTTCCTTCTTGCGAGCCAGAGGGCGAGGCGACCACATGTGCTCCTCCAAGGACGCTGCTTCTTCGGGAAGAAGTGCTGCAGCAGGCAAACCAACCGGTGAAAATTATTTCACTGAATTTTGGTAGCTACATATTTTGTGGCGTGGCAAACCAGAAATGTTTGCATCTCCTTACTCATTTATACGTAACATGGCCTTTTTTTTTATTATTACAAAACAGCAATAAGTGTTCTTCGCACATTTAAAATCGCTGCCATGGCTGGCCAATCCCCTCCTAGCACATGTAGCATGCCACCTCCCCTGCATGGCACGTAACCTGCATGATTAGAGCGTATAGGCTTCGGCCTGAGACGCACTTAGAGTCTTCCCTGCCCAGACCCCTTCCGCACGCCCATAGCTGTAAGATAGGTTAAGAAAAAAAAAACTAAGTAATTGGTTGTTATATAGATTAATTACATACAGTTTCTCCTCCATGCTTGCCAGTGATTGGCGGGAAGCCTAAGATGTACATCAAGTTCTGTCCCTGCCCGAACACGCCCGAATATTCACCTTAGCCCAACCTCGGGTTTATTTATATATATTTATATTTCTCTGTTTATTTTAATGTAGCTATACTAACCTAACTGACCATCCATAGTGTTTTAATTTTTTAATGTAGCTAACCTAACCGACCATTGAATTCATTTTTCCTGCGCAAAAATAAAACAAATCTCGAGGTTGGCCGAAGGTGAATATTCGGGCGTGTTCGGGCAGGGACAGAACTTGATGTACATCTTAGGCTTCCCCTCCGGGTCCGTGCATCTGTTCGAGTCGCCGGCGCAAAAGGAACTTCCTGTCGTTCCCCCTTGCTCCGTGCACAAAACCGGTTTCACACGACTATGTCCTCGCGTCCTGCACTGATCGACACATTACGTTCAGCACATCCCACATCCGCGCTCGGCCTCCAAACATTTATTACCGTGTCGTTTCTCGTGGGTGTCAGTTTATTAGCCTGTCCATCCGCATTTGGCAATAAACACTCAGTTATTATATTTAATGTGGTACTCATTAGCAACGTTTCATTTTCATAAAGTATACATACCATTTTACAACTAGTTCATTTTTAAATAATTTTTTAATTCAAATTTTTAAGAATATCTCTTGTGAGTAGAGCTGCATTTCTTTCATTTTGCCATTATTATTATTATTGCTTATTATTATATTGAAAATGTCCATTCACTGGAGTAGTGTAATTTGTCTGTAATTTTTTATGAAAAGAGTAAATTAAATTGCGGTTACTCAGGTGCATGCATACACTCCGCTAATTTGGATTGGGCAATAGTTATGTTGTTATAATTTATATTTTAAGAAACATAGTCCGCGTGAATAATGTACGCACAAGCTTTATTACTATTTTTTTTTATGGTACGGTGTTAATGAAAAGGCTCCAGCGACCACAACTGTCAGGAGGATATATCCCTTATTGTTTTAGCGGCTAGTTCGCTCATGTAATGAAGGCGAAAAAGACGCAGATACATGCGGGATTCATAATATAGCTCTCTCTCTCATTTCCACTCGTTCTTAAATCATGGACGAGGTTCACGTGATTGTGCTACCTACTTATAGGTATAGGATGTTATTATACTTATTATAGTATCGTCTGTACCTCGGCCCCTGGGGTCCGCTACTGGCGATGATGGTATCCCTGTTGGTCAGTCAGCATAGCGTGGCTGTCCGCGCTGGCCTACTTGGGGGGAGGTGGTGGTGGGGTGGGGTGGCCGGCCGAGAGGCGCCGAGTCTGAGTCATCCTCACCTGCACGTCTCCGCACCTGCCCTCCCCCCGACAATCAATACAGACAGCGGCCTGCTCCGCTTTATGCAGCGTGGCTTGCGGTCCGAGGTACCGCGTTCTGTTGGCACAGCTGCGTGGTGGCCGACTTCACTCTTTTGTCGAGGGCTGGGTGCCATTTCTTAAACTAATCCGTGCGTAGTTTCTTTAGCCGATATAGAGAAGAGACGACATGTAAAAACAAACTGTAAATTAGTAAGAGAGTTCATAATTTCCGTGCTGTAACAAACATACCTGTTGAGAAAAATTATACAAAAAATATATAAAACAATAAGATTATTTACTTTTATGGATGTCACATCACTTTATACGTTTTTTTTTAAACATATGGTCCGTGAACTTATGCATAAAGTTCTGCCATCATGGAAAAATAAATTCAAACAGTGTAATTTGCTTTTATTACAATAGAAAATAACAAAATTACTATTTAAAAATTGATTGTTCATGAATTATATTAGTCCCTACAGTCCCCCCCCCCCCCCCCAAATCATGGTGGTTTACTCAAGTAACAATCAACCGCGTCGTAAATATTGTGTTCATTTCATTGGAAACAAAAGGTCGGACAACAAAAGAATTCGGAATATATACCCAGTATATTTTCAAACAAATATATAAAGAAGACTGCCACATCGCACGCTGTCGAGAGGTGTGAAAGAGCAGCAAAAAGGTTAACAACAGTAAATATATAAGTATTGTGGATTATGAACCATTACATTTTTGGACGGCCATGGGGACTTTGGCAACACCTGTCTGGAAGCATACCACACGATGACGTAAGGCTGTGTTTACAAACTAAGCAAGGGATGCCAACGCGTAAACAAAAGTAAGAAAATAAAGTCTTTGTAAAGAGCACATAAGTCGCAAGATGTCACCAATCCTAAAACATAAAATTGTAAAACAGTAGCAAACAAATTACCACCCGGATTTCTTTTAATGATTCATATTTGTCATGAAAATGTAAGAAATCGTGAATTTAGGTGTTACATTTCTTTCTCGGTGTAAAGGTTTAACAAGTGTAAACATGATCTAGGCATGTAATAAAGATCATCTGCGCTCATAACATCTGCGTCTTTGTAAGTTTTCTGAACACTTCTATTCAAATATGGCCATCGAAACGCAAGAAAGTTGTTAGTTTAACAATACTTGCGTAGTGTTATTGCACCTTGCGTAGTTTCAAAGGTTACTGTTTCGTTGGATGTTAAGTTCCTGACGATTTCGTCAGAACAATCAAACAATGCGAATGAAATGGAAGTATTTACACTGCTTGCAAGCGTCACTTCACGTCAGAACTAGTTGGTTGTTGAAACCATTTAAATTTTTTCTCATTTAGTTGTGACGTCCACGTGCTTGTACGTCTATGGACGTAGAAAAAATTAATTAGTCTTGTATTTGAATATGCGAGATGCAAGTGGGATATGCAAGAAAAAAAATATGTAGGCCCTATCTATATATTCGAGCGTTGTAGATGTCATTCCAAAATACTATTAAAACTAGATTGGTTGAAAAAAAATATATTGAAATAGCATTTGATATCTCCTTTATCATCTCTTGTAGCCAACAATCCGTTATCGTATTCGGTTTTTACACTACTCATTAATAAATACTGGTGGATAGAAGCAAGCTGATATAACACGGCTGCATTGAAACCACTGTGTTCAGACTCTTATTTTACTGTATGGTTCAGACGAACATTTTTTTTATGTGACCTACAGCTCTACGCCAACGGCCAAAGGGTCAATTCGTTCCAGTTCAAATATCATTCGCAATTCGTTATCAAGTATCAGCATGTAAACGGTACACCCATGTCTTACCCAGGACCCTTCGCACCGTAAGCTGGTGTGTATCCGACTACGCTACGGAGGTCGGCTCAGACGAACAAATCTGATTTTTTTTTTAAATGGGTGACCCCCCCCAGGGGGTCCACCCCGCTAAAAAATGCCTCTTTATTTGAAAAAGAGAGAGTACAAAAATATTTACATGGAGGGAAAAATCTGAATACAGTACAAAGAAAAACAAAAATATTTACAATAAATTACATGGCACTGGGCCCCTTCCAACAAAAGAGTCCTTGGGGGCTGGTGGTGATGTTTGGTGTCCAATTGTTTGTTGGTGGTGATGGAGATGAAGAAACTGCAGGTGAGGCCAGGCCCGTTTGGCTCGGGTCTGGCCTGAAGATTGCTCAGACTGTTTGCTTATCAGACAACACTGCGACACAGTGTGCCGCAAACTGTATTGTCATCATAGCAGTTGCGGGCCTCGTGGTCCGTATGCCAGAACAAAGCATCGAACCAAGGGCCCGCGAAGAGTTCCAGGCCGCGGATTGCCGCCCACTACCTCTTGTTTTAAAATAGAGTTTATGTGTGGATGTCTGTGAAAATATGATGCTGAGTTACTTCTATAGTGTTGTTTAACTTGTATCCTTTGGTGGGGGCGGTCGGGGCTTTAAAAACCTTCCCCCTGCTGGGGGCTATTTGTGGATAAGAAAGTGGGAAGAGGAGGAGGAGGAGGAAAAAAAAAAAAAAAAAAAAAAGGAATGAGCTTTAGAAACGGGTTCGAGTCCCAATGTGAGCAGTTTCAGTCATACTGCCTGCCCGGTGCAGTATGGCCTGAAGATTGGCGGCCGGGTCTTATGGTCAGCGGTACTTGTGGGGGTGGGCAGCGGTGTGGATGATTTGTCCCGCAGTGCATTACCGTAGAGTTGCGGGCCACCGATGTTAGCCGTCGGCCCCCCTGGCATCGGCGGCGTCATCTCCGTCGGCGGCATCACCCAGGAGGAGGTGGGCAGTGGTGAAGAGGCGTCTGTGATGCGGGGTGATAGGGGAGGGGGGGTTCAGCGAGAAGTCGGATGAGAGGGTTGAGGTTGGTGGAGCATTTGTGTATGAATTTCTGCCTATTCTGATGAATTTTCTTCCTCTGTAACCGTCGCCTAACGAGTCGCAACACGCAAGGCGCAGGGTGCCACGACGGCACGGCGCGAGCCGGGTCGTCAGGTGGAAGGGGAAACCAGGAGAGGGGCGGTGATTGGCTGCGGTCGAGCAGGCAGGGAGGGGGAAGAGATCTCTCGAGTCGCCAGCCGCCAGTCGCGGCGAACAGCTGCGAGCTGACTTGAGTGTGTGGGCCGCGGTGCTGCGTCGACATTCAAGAAGACTGTAGCTGCGGTCGTCTTGTTCCAGAGGTAGGACCTGTCTCGTCTTGCAGATACCTCGCCCAGACCGGTCTGCTGAGGTATGTAAGGCCTTCCTGAATTCTGTTAAGAAAATCATCTCGAACAATATTTATTGCTGTACCTTTTATTACCTGATACGTTGACAGTCTTGTCGACAATAGGTAAATCCCGTATTAAATAATTCTAGCTAAGAAAATTTTTGTAATATTCGATTGATCATAATTTCATTTGAGCTTTGTCTTGTAAAAACATTTTTTTTTACCCACATAAGAAAAATATAGAATTTTTTAAAAATTTTTTTATTAGGTTGTCTTTGATAAATCAAGGAGGAAACAGTATCCAAGAAGACTTTCTTCTAGCTGGTTAATAAATAATTTTATTTTGCATTCGGCATCCAAAAGTCCTGAAACATTAAACAAAAAACAATTACACATCGTTTTATAGTTATATTTCTTAGATACATCTCTCAAATGTATTTTAACCAAAATATTAATATATTCAATGTTAATATTTCGAAATTAGGTATTTGAGCTAAGAATCGTGGTTAACTGTGATTAACAAAGTACTTTTACATTAATCACGCCAAATAAGTTTCAAATGAACCTCTAAACAAACAACTTTTTTTTTGTATCAATGTTTATACCGAAAGACCTAGACGTAACTTTGTGTTTCGTAATTGTGTGAGGTACGTTGCACACAAAAATACGAGGGGAAAAGAAAAAAACCGCAGTGAATACGGAAATTTCCTGCCGTAGCGACGGTTGCCCGGGGCTACAAAACTGTGACGTCATACTCAGCACGAGCAAGTGTGGTATTATAGCGACTATTATTTTATTGTGTTTTTTTTACTCCGAACTATGTTAATAACTTAACGGCATACTGCAAGTAAACTGAGTAAGAAAATGACGGTGGCTTATATAATCAAACCTAGCATTTGCCTGGGGTGATCTTGGCCTTTCGTGGACACAGAAATCACCATAGAATGGATGTTTCCAAATGCGATTTCAGCTTGTTACCTTTGTGTGGCCTTCATCCTTAAAATTCACTGTTCTGCAGATGCATTCAGTGGCGGCCGCATGTTTGAAAAAAAAAAAAAAAAAAGGTCGGTGGGGTACATCGCTCACTGAGTTGTAAAAAAAAATTAGAGATCTCGGTGAAGAATATGTGTTATTTTAGATTACAGCCACCTGGATGTTAATATACCTAGAACTACAAACCATGATGATCCTGTCTAAACCACTTGTCGCTGACGTAAGTTTTTGGTGTGTAAACATCTTAGCTCTCGGTATACGACATTTGGTAGGATTAATTCCGTGAATGGGACGGAAATATGTAACCGCAATGCTGCCATTTGGGACGCTGACGCGAACCAAAGCTCATAAGACACAAAGGAAACTTTATAGTATTAACTGTTTAGTGAATTTAATAAGTTGGGCATTATTCCAATAAAATCCCGTGTCGAAAATCAGGTGGTCCAAACCCGGTTGTTAGTATTTTTTCAAAACCTTTTAGCTTTTATCGGAGCATGTCGTTATGTCGACGTATCCGCCCCGGAAACGAAATCTAGTGGCGGGTGCAGAAACTACACTTGATTGGCGTTAAGAATTGTAGTTGAACAACACAATTTTCGTACATTTATCACGCTCGGGATTATTGTAAAGAAAGGTGCTTTAAATTTCGTGACCGAGTTTCTTATTTTAAGTGTATTTGCAACATTGGATCACATGAATTTGTTCGTTAGTTAGCACAGACACAGTTAATTAACACACGCACGTGAACTGTAATAGTGCTTCCAAAATTTAGTTTTTGCGCCAAATCCGAACAATACTGCGTGTCGCCTCTTTACCTTATCGAAGTATTCTCTTGCGAGGCACTTCCTTCCGTACCAGCTGGAGGTACGGCCCCATCCATGCCAACCCAGGCACGGACTGCCTGGCGCTGTGTCGAAGCATTATACACCTCTGCCCGCGGCGTAATTCCACCGCACGTGCGTCGGCGGCGACTCGCAGTCCATCGCTCCCCGAGGCTCACAGCTCACTCCCCACTCCCGCACTATGGGGCTGGTGACGTCAGACCGGGAAGCGACGATACCGCGCCCAGTAGCCGGCCATAGAACCAATATCGATGTACAGTATTAAAGAAACTGAATCAAACCAGAACAATGAATAATAAATAAAAGAATTATTCATAAAAATTAAACTATTAAAAATACTGCGACTTAGTTTTAAAGATTAAAACGGTAATTTAAAATTGAAATAATTGAGAAAAATCAGAATAGCCAAAATAAAATATAAATAATAATTGTGGCCTGGTGGCCACAACAACCCCTAACAAAAAAAACTTTGGTAGATAAATTAGCTAAAGATAAACGCCAAATTGATAAGTGAGACAAACATTACGTTTACAAATTTAGTAACTAAAAATATGTTTTGCTTAGCTCAAAAGATACCTAGAAAAAAATATGCAAATAGGAAACGTTAAGATTAAGAAAAATATAAAAGATTAGAAAACCTTAACATCACTAAGCACATAGAAGATATGACTAGATAGCACTACAAATAACTGCATATTAGCAGGTAAATCTTAAAAGCTAAGACAAAAAAAAAATCCAAATTTTAGTACATCAGTCCAAAAACATGATATTAGCAAAAATTGAAATGGTGTAGTCCAACAGTTAGGATCGATAAATTAACTTGGACACTTCGATCCAACAAGACGTACTCAAAAATAAATCAGGAATTTAGGTCCCGCCTTACAAATTTCTTTATGTGGCTTAAATGGGCCCCTTTTTTAAATCTTATTAGGCCTTTCGACGTCTTGCAACAGAGCGGTTACAGGTCCCAAAAACTTTAAGATCTTGAAAGGTCCATCATAATCATATTCTAACTTCGCAGTTTTGTACATAGCTTTATTACTTAGTACAAATTGCTTACATAAAACTTCATCTCCTATCTTAAATTCATCATTCACCCGTCCTTTGTTATAATATATACTTATTTTATTTTTAGCTTTTTTGCAAATTATCAGCTGCTTCGCCCCACATTTTTTCCTGCAGACGAGGACTTTGAGTACTCAAACATTTCGGATGCAAACCCCAGCAGTTAAGTAAAGGATGCGGTACGTTTCTCCCCAAAAATATTTCTGACGGCGTAAATTACACAGTCATATTGAAAGCCAAATTTAAAATATGGATGATACTATCCCACTTAAAACGATGATTGCGTTGTAGAAAAATAGTAAGACCGATCTTGATATTTTTGTTCATTCTTTCCACTAAATTAGGATTCGGGTAGTGATATGTTTGATACCCCAATGGAGGCATATGACTTAAAAAATTTTACTAGTAAAATAAGTGGCATTGTCCGACACAATCTGTCCCGGGCTACCAAACATGCTCCACACCTTACTTTCCAAAGCTTTTATAATATTTTCACTTTTCATACTACGCAAAGGAAGAAATATACAAAATTTTGTAAAAAAAAACCATCCACCAAGGGTGAGCAAACAACTATTACCAGCTAGGGATCTTGGCAAAAACCGCTGGTAGCGGGGTATATACCTTGTTTCAGTCTAATAGGCGTTCAGATATCAATCCCTGATTTCAGGACTGTGAAAATCGTGTCCATCTGTGACGTGTGTGTTTTTTAATGTTTGTTTTGGCGAGTGACAATTTCGATTGACTATTTCGATGGATGGAGCCAGTGGCGTAGCCAGGATTTGTGTATGGGGGGTGTTAAGAAGCATCCCCCCTCCGTATTAAAGCGGGGGGTCCGGGGGTCCTCCCCTGGGAGAATTTGGATTTTAAGGTGTAAAATAGTGCTATTTTAGCAGTTTTCGGTTCTTAAATTTAAATATTGTAATGGTAAATTTTTTATTAATTTTAATATGAAATTTGTTTGAGTGGTGAACAAGAAATTAATTAAAGATTTGGTGCTAAGGGGGGGGGGTTGAACCCCTAAACCCCACACCCCCCTGGCTACGCCCCTGGATGGAGCCACATAGGTCTCTACTGCGCAGCACGCTCCTCATCGCTAGTCCACGCACGTCACGTCACGTCACGTCAGTTGGGCCCGCCCGTCTGTCACGCGGAGCGACACGCGCGCATCCTGGCGGCGGCCGGCCGAACCACGCCGCAGTCTCTCCTCTGCTGCACGGGCGCGCGGGAGTTCTCTCCCCCCTTCGCTTTGGGCGTCCTTGTACTGGAAAACAATTTTTTTTAAAAACCCATTTAGAAAACGAACAAACAGGGCTACCACCGCAGCCAAGTAGTAGGCTTCTGTTGGTCGCACGTAGCAACGTAAACGGAAGAGCTGCAGCCAAGTAATCGGCTTCTAGACGTAAACGGGAGAGCTCAGCACTGCCGAGTTAATCCGCAAGGGTCCATCTCCGTTTACGTGTCACATATATGACGGGCCTTAGACCTGGCTTATAAACTACGCAAGAACGTAAGATGCAAACTATTGAACAACCTCATTTTAGAGTACCTGTTTATGAACTACGCAAGGTGCAATAGCTGGGGACCGGAAAGATTCGTCGGTCCAGTGTCCTCTGGGAAAGACTCTTTAAGACCTCTGTAGACACGGTGGCAAATACCACCGTTCATTGGCTGCCGACTTGTGAGACGTCAACAGGGTAGCTTGTGATTGGTTGCTTCTTTTGTTTAGTGTTTGTAATTGGATCAGTGACCTCCAGATTAACTGTGAGCCAACAGCAGAAGCAGCATAAGTAGGACCGGAAAAATTCGCGAATTCATTTCGCGATAGGCTAATATACAAATAGTTTTACCTCAGTGCGGCCTCTGCTATTGGCTTACAATTCACCTGGATGACTCTGGGCCAAAGAGAAACGCCCAACCAAAGCTTTATCGAATCACAGGCTGCTACGCTGGGACGTCTCACACGACAGCAGCCAATGAGTGGGTGGCATTTGACCGAGTGTACGTAGAACTGTGGAGTTCATCCTACAGGGCATTGAACCCGCGAATTTTTCAGGTCTCTAAGCATAAGTAGTACATATATGTATTTGAATTTCAGCCTATCGCGAGAGGAAACCGCTATATCTTCCGGTCTCTAGCAATAACGCAACGCAGCTTTCAATAAATTAAAACTATTTTAAATTCTTATGCCATTCACTGTAAGGTCGGTTCTGTTCATAGGAAGCTAGGAAATGTTATTCTATGAATTTTCACATAGAGTCTCGAGCTTTTCTTTTGTAAACTGTTGAACTTATTAATGACATTAATATAATAAATTTTAAACGGTTAAACGTATTACATCAAAACCATTCTATGCATTTGCACAAAAATGATAGTTACGTAGTTATAATAAAAAAATCCAGTAAAAAAATTTAAGCACTTTGAAATAAGTTCAGTAGTTCTTAGTAAATATTTTTTTATGTTCGTATGGATATACCAGTCACAAATACATTTTGTATTAGATCAGTAGGTAGACTTAACTTAACGGGTATTCCACATCCCATTAAATATGGGATGAGTTTTGGCAGTTGTTACGAACGCCTTCGAACATCAAAGGAGCGTCAAACACACACACCAAACACAACACAAAACACACATCACAAACAACAACTAAAACACACAACACACAACCAAACAAACAACTAAAACGTACAACACAAATAACCTAAAACACACAGAAAACACAAAACTCATAACTCAAAATACATAAAACACATATCACAATACACAAAAAACAAAAAATATAAAACAAACACAGACAAAACAATACATAAAATACACACACCACAACATGCAAAACACACACACACCACAACACAAAACACAATCATAACAAAACAGACACCACAAAACACAACACAAAACAGACACCACAAAACAAACAGCAAAACACACAACACCTTAAACACAAAACACAATCAACACAACACAAAAAACACACATAACACAAAAACTCTAAACAAGAAACAAATTTCAATGCAAAATACATAACACACACAACTCAAAACAAAAAAACATATAACACAAAACACACAAGCACAAACCACAAAACACACATCACACACCAAAATTCACTACACACACCACACCATACAACACATACTACACAACACACAACAGAAACCATATAAAAAACACATGACACAAAGCATAACACACAAAAAATATTTCAAAACCAACAAAACACACATCACATACAAAAACATAACACACAACACAAAAACACATAACATAAAACATAAACAAAAACCGAACACACACAAAAAACACCAAAAGCACACCACAGGACACATCACAACTCACTACTCACAACATATACTACACAACACACAACACAAACCACACAACATAAAAAACACACATGACACACTTAACACAAAACACACATCACAAAATACAAAAAACACAAAACACACATCACAAAATACAAAAAACACAAAACACACATAACACACAAAACACAAAAATACAACACACAAAATGCATTAAACAAAAACACAAAACAAAAACAATATGAAACAAAACAAATATCACAAAAAACACAACAAACAATTAAACTCACAACAAAAAACACACTACCACAAAAACACCTAAAAAACAAAACACAATACAAACTACACAAAAATACACTACACACAACACAATAAACACACACAAAACACACCATCCACAACTTAACAAACACCACATTCCATTCACCACAAAACACACACCACATAACACCACATTCCACACAACACAATCAACTCAACACACCCCACTCAACACACCCCAATCAACACACCACTACACACAACACACTCCACACCACACACACCAAATCACACTCCACACAATCACCACATTCCATTCACCGCAAAACATACACACAAACACACAAAACGACACACACAAAACACAAAACGCATAACAAAAACATAAACAACAAAACACCAAAAACACAAAACAAAACACACAACACACACAAAACACTTGACACAAAAAACACCAAACACACAACACATAAAACACACAACACATAAATCACACAACACATAAATCACAAAACACATAAATTACAAAACACATAAATCACACAACACATAAATCACACAACACATAAATCACACAACACATTAAACACAAACCTATAAATCACACAACACACAACACAAAACACATAAAATGCAAAACACACAACACGAAACACAAAACACACACAACAATACACACACCACATCTAACACCACATCACACATCACTCCTTACACCACACACCACAAAACACATAAGTCCACACACCACACACCACATAACATTCACCACACAACACACCAAAACTCACTACATACACCCCACCACACTACACAACAGACAACACAAAACACATTTCACAACACTAAAACACCAAAACATAAACCACAAAAAACACTTAAAACACACAACACATCAAAAACCATACACCACATCACACATCAGTCCAGACACCACAAAACACTCACCACACCACACACCAAATTAACTACAAAAACCCCAACAAACCACACAACAGACAACACAAAATGCAAATCAACATAACACTAAAAGCACCAACACAAATCACATTAAACATTTTACACATAAAAACATATAAAACATAAAACGCAAACACATAAATCACAAACACACAAAACATAAACACATAAAAAACAAAACACACAAAACAAAACGCATTACACAACACTAAAAACACTAAAACATAAAGCACATACAACACAAATCACAGAACAAATAAACAAAAAAACACTTATATACACAACACATAAAAAACAAAACACATAAAACACACAACACATAAAACACATAAAATGCAAAACACACACCAGAAAACAAACACAAAACAAACAAAAATAACACAAAACCCACAAACCAAAACACACACCACATCAAACACCACATCCAACACCACATCCAACACCACATCCAACACCACACACTCATAACATCAGTTCACACACTACACACCATATTACACCACAAAACACTCACCACACTACACACCAAATTCACCACACTCCCCACCACACTACACAACGACAACGTGAAACACAACTCACAATAATAAAAACAAAAACACACAAAACACATAAAACACATACAAATAAACACATACAACATAAACATACAACACAAACCAAATACAACACAAAACACAAATCACAAACACATAACATACAAAAAACATTAAAGACAATAAAAACAAAAGACAAAAAACACAAAACACAATACACAACACTAGAAACACCAACACATAATACATAAAACACAGTAAAACATATAAAACAGAACAATTAAAAAAAACACACATAAAACACAACACAAATAACACACAAAACATACAAACACAATTCACAAAACAAACACAAAACGCCAAACACACGCCACAATACACAAAACAAACACACACCACATTCAACACCACAGCAAAGACCACACATCATATTATACATCAGTCCCCACACCACATCACAACACCAAACACTCACCACACCCCACACCAAATTCACTACATACACCCCACACACTACACATCAGACAAAACAATACTCATATCAACATAACACTAAAAACACCAACACACAACACATAAAAACACAACACATAAAACATGCAACTCATAAAACACACAACACATAAAACACACAACACAAATCCAAAATGCAAAACACTTCAGAAGAAAACACACCACAAAAACACAACACTAAACACACCACACACCACAAAACACATACAACAACACACATAAAAAACAAAACACATAAAACACATATAATACAAACACATATAATACAAACACATATAATACAAACACATATAATACAAACACATATAATACAAACACATATAATACAAACTCATATAAAACAAACACATTAAACATAAATCACATTAAACATAAAACCCATAAAACAAAACAAAAAAACCATAAAACACATACTACATACAGCACATAATACACAACACATAATACACAACACATAATACACAACACATAATACACAACACAATACACACAACACATAATACACACAATACATAATACACACAATACATAAAAACACAAATCGAAACACACAACACATAAAACACACAACACATAAAACACACAACACATAAAACACACAACACATAAAACACACAACACATAAAACACATAATGCAAAACACATTACAAAAACACACACCACAAACCACACATAACAGAACAGAAAACACACACAAAACAACAAAAAAACACACGCAACACAAAACCCAAAACCACAACAGAAAACTCATTATACATAAAACAAATCACGAAACACAAAAAACACCAAACACATAAAACACACAACACAAAACATATAAAATGCAAAAACAATACACACGAAAACAAAATACACACCACAAAATACACACCTCACAACACAATATCACACCACATTCCATTCACAACACACACAAAACGCACATCACAACAACACCTAAAACACACAACACAAATAACACACAACACATATAACACACAACACACAAAACACTAAAATGTAAAACACACACCACTAAACACACAACACGAAACACAAAACGCATAACACCAAACACACGCCACATCACACACCACATCCAACAGCACAGCAAACACCACACACCATACCAAGCATCAGTCCACAAACCACATCCCAACACAAAACACTCACCACACCACACCACACACCAATTCACTACATATAACCCACCACACTACACAACAGAAAACACAAAACACATTACACAACACTAAAACCACCAACACACAAAACACATACAACATAAAACACATACAACACAAAACAATTACAACACAAAACAATTACAACACAAAACAATTACAACACAAAACACATACAACACAAAACATATACAATACAAATCACATAAAAAATTTATAACATAAAACACAAACACACAAATCACAAACACATAAAACTAAACACATAACAAACCAAACACACAAAACACAAAACGCATTACACAACACTAAAACATAAAGCACATACAACACAAATCACAGAACAGTTAAACAAAAAACACTTAAACACACAACACATAAAACACATAGCACATAAAAAACATAAAATGCAAAACACACACCAGAAAACAAACAGAAAACACACACATGTAACGCAAAACACACAAACCAAAACACACACACCACATCAAACACCACAGCAAACACCACACACTTAACACATCAGTCCACACACTACACACAACATCACACCTTAAACACTCAACACACCACACACAAAATTCACTACACACACCACACGACACAACAGACAACACAAAACACATTACACAAAAATAAAAACACAAACACACAAAACACATAAAAAAACACATACAACACAAAAGACATAAATCACAAACACATACAACACAAAACACAAACACATAAAACAAATTACACATAAAACACAAACACATAACACAAACACATAAAAACACAAAAATAACAAAACAGCATAAACATAAAACGCATTACACAACACTAAAAACACCAACACATAATACATAAAACACAGTAAAAAATAGAACAATTAAACAAAAAACACACAAAACACACACACGTAACACAAAACACACAAACCAAAACTCCACCACATTACACACCATATCCAACACCACAGCAAAAACCACACACCATACCAAGCATCAGTCCACACACCACAAACCACATCATACCACAAAACACTCAGAGCACCACACACCAAATTCACTAAATACTCCCCACCACACTATGCAAAATACAACACAAAATGCATTACACAACATTAAATACACCAACACATAAAACACATACAACATAAAACACATACTACACATAATACATACAACACAAATCACATACAACACAAATCACATACAACACAAATCACATACAACTCAAAACATGTACAACACAAAACATGTAAAACACAAAGCACATACAACACAAAACACATACAACACAAAACACATACAACACACAACACTTAAAACACACAACACTTAAAACACACAACACATATACCACATAAAAACACAGCACAGAAACACACAACACATAAAACACACAACACATATACCACATAAAAACACAGCACAAAAACACACAACACATAAAACACACAACACAAAAACACACAAAACACACAACACACACAACACATAAAACACACAACACACATAACACACAACACATTACAACACACAACACATTACAACACTAAAACATCAACACACAAACAACATAAAACACATAGAAAAACATATACAACATAAAACACATAAAATACAAAATATAGAACACAAACACATAAAAACACTAACCAATAAAACACAAATCATCATTACACTAAACTAAAACACGAACACATAAAACACATACAACACTAAACACATACAACACTAAACACATACAACACTAAACACATACAAAACAAAACACATACAATACAAATCACATAAAACACACAACACAAAACACACAACACATGAAACACATAAAATGCAAAACACACACCAGAAAACAAACACAAAACACATACAATACAAAACACATAAAACACACAACACAAAACACACAACACATGAAACACATAAAATGCAAAACACACACCAGAAAACAAACACAAAACACACATACATAACACAAAACCCACAAACCAAAACACACACCATATCAAACACCACATCCAACAACACAGCAAACACCACACACTCAACACATAGGTCACACACTACACACCACATTACACCACAAAACACTCACCACACCACACACCAAATTCACCACACACCCCACCACACTACACAACGACAACGTGAAACACAACACACAATAATAAAAACAAAAACACACAAAAAACATAAAACACATACAAATAAACACATACAACATAAAAAACATACAACACAAAACACATAAATCACAAACACATAAAACATATAATACATTAAACACAAACACATAACATACAAAAAACATTAAAGACAATAAAAACAAAAGACAAAAAACACAATACACAATACACAACACTAGAAACACCAACACATAATACATAAAACACAGTAAAACATATAAAACAGAACAATTAAACAAAAAACACACATAAAACACAACACAAATAACACACAAAAATACAAACACAATTCACAAAACACATAACACAAAACAAACAAGATAAAACGCCAAACACACGCCACATCCAACACCACAGCAAAGACCACACATCACATTATACATCAGTCCCCACACCACATCACAACACCAAACACTCACCACACCCCACACCAAATTCACTACATACACCCCACACACTACACATCAGACAAAACAATACTCATATCAACATAACACTAAAACCACCAACACACAACACATAAAAACACAACACATAAAACATGCAACTCATAAAACACACAACACATAAAACACACAACACAAATCCAAAATGCAAAACACTTCAGAAGAAAACACACCACAAAAACACAACACTAAACACACCACACAACACTAAACACACAACACAAAACACATACAACAACACACATAAATAACAAAACACATAAAACACATATAATACAAACACATATAATACAAACACATATAATACAAACACATATAATACAAACACATATAATACAAACACATATAAAACAAACACATATAAAACAAACACATATAAAACAAACACATATAAAACAAACACATATAAAACAAACACATATAAAACAAACACATATAAAACAAACACATTAAACATAAATCACATTAAACATAAAACCCATAAAACAAAACAAAAAAACCATAAAACACATACTACATACAGCACATAATACACAACACATAATACACACAACACACAATACACACAACACATAATACACACAATACATAATACACACAATACATAAAAACACAAATCGAAACACACAACACATAAAACACATAATGCAAAACACATCACAAAAACACACACCACAAACCACACATAACAGAACAGAAAACACACACAAAACAACAAAAAACACACGCAACACAAAACCCAAAACCACAACAGAAAACTCATTATACATAAAACAAATCACGAAACACAATAAACACCAAACACATAAAACACACAACACAAAACATATAAAATGCAAAAACAATATACACGAAAACAAAATACACACCACAAAATACACACCTCACAACACAATATCACACCACACTCCGCACACTACAAATTCACACCACACAACACACATCACACCACATTCCATTCACCACAACACACACAAAACGCACATCACAACAACACCTAAAACAGACAACACAAATAACACACAACACATATAACACACAACACACAAAACACTAAAATGTAAAACACACACCACTAAACACACAACACGAAACACAAAACACATAACACCAAACACACGCCACATCACACACCACATCCAACAGCACAGCAAACACCACACACCATACCAAGCATCAGTCCACAAACCACATCCCAACACAAAACACTCACCACACCACACCACACACCAAATTCACTACATATAACCCACCACACTACACAACAGAAAACACAAAACACATTACACAACACTAAAACCACCAACACACAAAACACATACAACATAAAACACATACAACACAAAACAATTACAACACAAAACAATTACAACACAAAACAATTACAACACAAAACACATACAACACAAAACATATACAATACAAATCACATAAAAAATTTATAACATAAAACACAAACACACAAATCACAAACACATAAAACTAAACACATAACAAACCAAACACACAAAACACAAAACGCATTACACAACACTAAAACATAAAGCACATACAACACAAATCACAGAACAGTTAAACAAAAAACACTTAAACACACAACACATAAAACACATAACACATAAAAAACATAAAACACACAGCACATAAAACACATAAAATGCAAAACACACAACAGAAAACAAACACAAAACACACACACATGTAACGCAAAACACACAAACCAAAACACACACACCACATCAAACACCACAGCAAACACCACACACTTAACACATCAGTCCACACACTACACACAAGATCACACCTTAAACACTCAACACACCACACACCAAATTCACTACACACACCACACGACACAACAGACAACACAAAACACATTACACAAAAATAAAAACACAAACACACAAACACATAAAAACACAAACATAAAAATACAACACAAAACACATACAACACAAAAGACATAAATCACAAACACATACAACACAAAACACAAACACATAAAACAAATTAAACATAAAACACAAACACATAAAACAAACACAAACACATAAAAACACAAAAATAACAAAACAGCATAAACATAAAACGCATTACACAACACTAAAAACACCAACACATAATACATAAAACACAGTAAAACATAGAACAATTAAACAAAAAACACACAAAACACACACACGTAACACAAAACACACAAACCAAAACTCCACCACATTACACACCATATCCAACACCACAGCAAAAACCACACACCATACCAAGCATCAGTCCACACACCACAAACCACATCATACCACAAAACACTCAGAGCACCACACACCAAATTCACTAAATACTCCCCACCACACTATGCAAAAGACAACACAAAATGCATTACACAACATTAAATACACCAACACATAAAACACATACAACATAAAACACATACAACACATAACACATACAACACAAATCACATACAACACAAATCACATACAACTCAAAACATGTACAACACAAAACATGTACAACACAAAGCACATACAACACAAAACACATACAACACAAAGCACATACAACACACAACACTTAAAACACACAACACTTAAAACACACAACACTTAAAACACACAACACTTAAAACACACAACACATATACCACATAAAAACACAGCACAAAAACACACAACACATAAAACACACAACTCATATACCACATAAAAACACAGCACAAAAACACAAAACACATAAAACACACAACACAAAAACACACAACACACACAACACATAAAACACACAACACACATAACACACAACACATTACAACACTAAAACATCAACACACAAACAACATAAAACACATAGAAAAACATATACAACATAAAACACATAAAATACAAAATATAGAACACAAACACATAAAAACACTAACCAATAAAACACAAAATCATTACACTAAACTAAAACACGAACACATAAAACACATACAACACTAAACACATACAAAACAAAACACATACAATACAAATCACATAAAACACACAACACAAAACACACAACACATGAAACACATAAAATGCAAAACGCACACCAGAAAACAAACACAAAACACATACAATACAAAACACATAAAACACACAACACAAAACACACAACACTTGAAACACATAAAATGCAAAACACACACCAGAAAACAAACACAAAACACACATACATAACACAAAACCCACACACCATATCAAACACCACATCCAACACCACAGCAAACACCACACACTCAACACATAGGTCACACACTACACACCACATTACACCACAAAACACTCACCACACCACACACCAAATTCACCACACACCCCACCACACTACACAACGACAACGTGAAACACAACACACAATAATAAAAACAAAAACACACAAAACACATAAAACACACACAAATAAACACATACAACATAAAAAACATACAACACAAAACACATAAATCACAAACACATAAAACATATAATACATTAAACACAAACACATAACATACAAAAAACATTAAAGACAATAAAAACAAAAGACAAAAAACACAAAACACAATACACAACACTAGAAACACCAACACATAATACATAAAACACAGTAAAACATATAAAACAGAACAATTAAAAAAAACACACATAAAACACAACACAAATAACACACAAAACATACAAACACAATTCACAAAACACATAACACAAAACAAACAACACAAAACGCCAAACACACGCCACAATACACAAAACAAACACACACCACATCCAACACCACAGCAAAGACCACACATCACATTATACATCAGTCCCCACACCACATCACAACACCAAACACTCACCACACACCACACCCCACACCAAATTCACTACATACACCCCACACACTACACATCAGACAAAACAATACTCATATCAACATAACACTAAAACCACCAACACACAACACATAAAAACACAACACATAAAACATGCAACTCATAAAACACACAACACATAAAACTAACAACACTTAAAACACATAACACAAATCCAAAATACAAAACACTTCAGAAAAAAACACACCACAAAAACACAACACTAAACACACCACACAACACAAAACACATACAACAACACACATAAATAACAAAACACATAAAACACATATAATACAAACACATATAAAACAAACACATATAAAACAAACACATATAAAACAAACACATATAAAACAAACACATATAAAACAAGCACATATAAAACACATATAAAACACATATAAAACAAACACATATAAAACACATTAAACATATAACACATTAAACATAAAACACATTAAACATAAAACACATTAAACATAAAACACATTAAACATAAAACACATTAAACATAAAACACATAAAACATAAAACACATAAAACACAAAATGCAAAACACATCACAAAAACACACACCACAAACCACACACAACAGAACAAAAAAACACACACAAAACAACAAAATACACGCAACACAAAACTCAAAATCACAACAGAAAACTCATACATAAAACAAATCACGAAACACAAAAAAAACCAAACACATAAAACACACAACACAAAACATATAAAATGCAAAAACAATATACACTAAAACAAAATACACACCACAAAATACACACCTCACAACACAATATCACACCACACTCCGCACACTACAAATTCACACCACACAACACACATCACACCACATTCCATTCATCACAACACACACAAAACGCACATCACAACAACACCTAAAACACAAAACCAAATAACACACAACACATATAACACACAACACACAAAACACTAAAATTTAAAACACACACTACTAAACATACAGCACGCAACACAAAACACATAACACCAAACACACGCCACAACAAACACCACATCCAACAGCACAGCAAACACCACACACCATACCAAGCATCAGTCCACAAACCACATCCCAACACAAAACACTCACCACACCACACCACACACCAAATACACTACATATACCCCACCACACTACACAACAGAAAACACAAAACCCATTACACAACACTAAAACCACCAACACACAAAACACATACAACATAAAACACATACAACATAAAACACATACAACACAAAACAATTACAACACAAAACACATAAAAAAATTTAACACATAAAACATATAAACATAAAACACATAAATCACAAACACATAAAACTAAACACATAAAAAACCAAACACACAAAACACAAAACGCATTACACAACACTAAACATAAAGCACATACAACACAAATCACAGAACAGTTAAACAAAAAACACTTAAACAAACAACACATAAAACACATAACACATAAAAAACATAAAACACACAGCATATAAAAAAACACACAGCACATAAAACACATAAAATGCAAAACACACAACAGAAAACAAACACAAAACACACACACATGTAACGCAAAACACACAAACCAAAACACACACACCACATCAAACACCACAGCAAACACCACACACTTAACACATCAGTCCACACACTACACACAACATCACACCATAAACACTCAACACACCACACACCACACGACACAACAGACAACACAATACACATTACACAAAAATAAAAACACAAACACACAAAACACATAAAACTCACACAACATAAAAATACAACACAAAACACATACAAAACAAAACTCAAACACAAAACAAATTACACATAAAACACAAACACATAAAACAAACACATAAAACAAACACAAACACATAAAAACACAAAAATAACAAAACAGCATAAACATAAAACGCATTACACAACACTAAAACACCAACCCATAATACACAAAACACAGTAAAACATAGAACAATTAAACAAAGAACACACAACACACACGTAACACAAAACACACAAACCAAAACTCCACCACATTACACACCACATCCAACACCACAGCAAAAACCACACACCATACCAAGCATCAGTCCACACACCACAGACACATCATACCACAAAACACTCAGAGCACCACACAACCAAATTCACTAAATACTCCCCACCACACTACGCAAAAGACAACACAAAATGCATTACACAACATTAAATACACCAACACACAAAACACATACAACATAAAACATACAACACAAATCACATACATCACAAATCACATACAACACAAATCACAACAACACAAATCACATACAACACAAATCACATACAACACAAATCACATACAACACAAAACATGTACAACACAAAACATGTACAACACAAAGCATATACAACACAAAGCATATACAACACATAAAACATACAAAACAAAAAAACAACACAAAAAACAAATCACAAAAAAAACAAATCACAAAACACATAAATCACAAACACATAAAACACAAAATCATTAAACACAAACATAAAAAACACATCACACAAAATTAAAAACACAAACACATAAAACACAAAAAACGCATCACACAACAATAAAAATACCAACACATATTACATAAAACACACAAAACACAGAACAATTAAACAAAAACACACAACACATAATACACCAAACACATAAATAACACAACATAAATCATGACAATACATTAAACACACAACACATAAAACACACAACACTTAAAATTCACAACACATATACCACATAAAAACACAACACAAAAACACACAACACAAAAACACACAACACATAAAACACACAACACAAAAAACACAACACATAAAACACACAACACACAAAACACACAACACAAAACACACATAACACACAACCTATAAAACACACAACCCATAAAACACACAACACATATAACACACTACACATAAAACACACAACACACAAAATGCAAAACACATCACAAAACACACAACACGAAACAAAAAAAAAATTAAACACCACAGCAAAAACCACACACCACATCATACATCAGTCCACACACCACACACATAACACCACAAAACACTCACCCGCACTCACCTAATTCACTAAATACACCCCACCACACTACGCAAAAGACAACACATAATGCATAACAACACTAAAAACACCAACACACAAACAACATAAAACAAATAGAAAAACATATACAACACAAAACACATACAAAACAAAACACAAACACAAAACAAATTACACATAAAACACAAACACATAAAACAAACACAAACACATAAAACAAACACAAACACATAAAAACACAAAAATAACAAAACAGCATAAACATAAAACGCATTACACAACACTAAAACACCAACCCATAATACACAAAACACAGTAAAACATAGAACAATTAAACAAAGAACACACAACACACACGTAACACAAAACACACAAACCAAAACTCCACCACATTACACACCACATCCAACACCACAGCAAAAACCACACACCATACCAAGCATCAGTCCACACACCACAGACACATCATACCACAAAACACTCAGAGCACCACACAACCAAATTCACTAAATACTCCCCACCACACTACGCAAAAGACAACACAAAATGCATTACACAACATTAAATACACCAACACACAAAACACATACAACATAAAACATACAACATAAAACACATACAACATAAAACACATGCAACATAAAACACATACAACACATAACACATACAACACAAATCACATACAACACAAATCACATACATCACAAATCACATACAACACAAATCACAACAACACAAATCACATACAACACAAATCACATACAACACAAATCACATACAACACAAAACATGTACAACACAAAACATGTACAACACAAAGCATATACAACACATAAAACATACAAAACAAAAAAACAACACAAAAAACAAATCACAAAAAAAACAAATCACAAAACACATAAATCACAAACACATAAAACACAAAATCATTAAACACAAACATAAAAAAACACATCACACAAAATTAAAAACACAAACACATAAAACACAAAAAACGCATCACACAACAATAAAAATACCAACACATATTACATAAAACACACAAAACACAGAACAATTAAACAAAAACACACAACACATAATACACCAAACACATAAATAACACAACATAAATCATGACAATACATTAAACACACAACACATAAAACACACAACACTTAAAATTCACAACACATATACCACATAAAAACACAACACAAAAACACACAACACATAAAACACACAACACAAAAAACACAACACATAAAACACACAACACACAAAACACACAACACAAAACACACAACACACAAAACACACAACACAAAACACACAACACACAACCTATAAAACACACAACCCATAAAACACACAACACATATAACACACTACACATAAAACACACAACACACAAAATGCAAAACACATCACAAAACACACAACACGAAACAAAAAAAAAATTAAACACCACAGCAAAAACCACACACCACATCATACATCAGTCCACACACCACACACATAACACCACAAAACACTCACCCGCACTCACCTAATTCACTAAATACACCCCACCACACTACGCAAAAGACAACACATAATGCATTACAACACTAAAAACACCAACACACAAACAACATAAAACAAATAGAAAAACATATACAACATAAAACATAAACCACAAAATATAGAACACAAACACATAAAACACTAACAGATAAAACACAAAACATCATTACACTAAACTAAAACACGAACACATAAAACATAAAACACATACAACACTAAACACATACAACACTAAACACATACAATACAAAACACATATAATACAAAACACATAAAACACACAACACATAAACACACAACACAAAAACATATACAAAAAACACATACAAAATCACACAACACAAAACACACTACACGAAACTCAAAACACACAATACGAAACACATACCACAAAACAAAACAACCCACATCACACCCCACATCCAACACCATACACCACAAAATACACCAAATCCAACACCATACACCACAAAATACACCACATCATACAAAATCCACACACCACAAAACTCACCACACCCTAAATTCATTACATACACCCCACCACACTACACAACAGAAAAATAAAATCATAAACAACACAACACTAAAAACTAAACATACAACACATAAAACACAACACATAAAACACACAACACATAAGACAAAACACATAAAACACACAACACACAAAATGCAAAACACACAACACGAAACAAAAAACACTCAACAAATCAAAAACCACAGTAAAAACCACACACCACATCATACATCAGTCCACACACCACACACATCACACCACAAAACACTCACCCGCACACACCTAAGTCACTAAATACACTCCACCACACTAAGCAAAAGACAACACAAAATGCATTACAACACTAAAAACACCAACACACAAACTACATAAAACACATAAAACATAAAACACATAAAACACATACCACATAAAACACAAAAACATAGAACACAAACACATACAATTCAAAACACATAAAACACAAAACACACAGCACATAAATAACAAAACACATTAAATCACAAAAACATAAAACAAAAACACAAAAAACACATAACACATTACCCAACACTTAAAACATCAACCTACAAAACACATAAAACACACAACGCATATTTCACAACACATAAGAACACCACATAAACACATAAAATACAAAACACACAACACTAAACACCAAACACACACCACAAAACACAAAACAAACACATATGTCACACACATCATCCAACACCACATCACACCACGAAACACTTACCACACCAAACACCAAATTCACTACATACACCCCTACACAACTACACATCAGACAACACAAAACCCAAATCAACATAACACTTAAAACATCAACATACAACACATATAACACACAATGCATAAAACATGCAACACATAAAACACACAACATAAAATGCACAACACCTAACCCATAAAACACAACATATAAAACACAAAACACATACAACACAAAACACATACAACACAAAACACATACAAAACAAAACACATACAACACAAAACACAAATAACACAACACATAAATAACAAAACACCTAAATAACAAAACAAATAAATCACAAACAATTAATCACAATAAACACAACACAAAACATACAACACATAAAAACACAACTTATAAAACACACAACACATATAACACAAAACATAAAACACACAAAACATAAAACACACAAAACATAAATCACACAAAACATAAAACAAAAAACATAAAACACAGAACACTTAATCACATAACACTTAAAACATACAAAACATAAAACAAACAACACTTAAAACACACAACACATATACCACATAAAAACACAGCACAAAAACACACAACACATAAAACACACAACTCATATACCACATAAAAACACAGCACAAAAACACAAAACACATAAAACACACAACACAAAAACACACAACACACACAACACATAAAACACACAACACACATAACACACAACACATTACAACACTAAAACATCAACACACAAACAACATAAAACACATAGAAAAACATATACAACATAAAACACATAAAATACAAAATATAGAACACAAACACATAAAAACACTAACCAATAAAACACAAATCATCATTACACTAAACTAAAACACGAACACATAAAACACATACAACACTAAACACATACAAAACAAAACACATACAATACAAATCACATAAAACACACAACACAAAACACACAACACATGAAACACATAAAATGCAAAACGCACACCAGAAAACAAACACAAAACACATACAATACAAAACACATAAAACACACAACACAAAACACACAACACTTGAAACACATAAAATGCAAAACACACACCAGAAAACAAACACAAAACACACATACATAACACAAAACCCACACACCATATCAAACACCACATCCAACACCACAGCAAACACCACACACTCAACACATAGGTCACACACTACACACCACATTACACCACAAAACACTCACCACACCACACACCAAATTCACCACACACCCCACCACACTACACAACGACAACGTGAAACACAACACACAATAATAAAAACAAAAACACACAAAACACATAAAACACATACAAATAAACACATACAACATAAAAAACATACAACACAAAACACATAAATCACAAACACATAAAACATATAATACATTAAACACAAACACATAACATACAAAAAACATTAAAGACAATAAAAACAAAAGACAAAAAACACAAAACACAATACACAACACTAGAAACACCAACACATAATACATAAAACACAGTAAAACATATAAAACAGAACAATTAAAAAAAACACACATAAAACACAACACAAATAACACACAAAACATACAAACACAATTCACAAAACACATAACACAAAACAAACAACACAAAACGCCAAACACACGCCACAATACACAAAACAAACACACACCACATCCAACACCACAGCAAAGACCACACATCACATTATACATCAGTCCCCACACCACATCACAACACCAAACACTCACCACACACCACACCCCACACCAAATTCACTACATACACCCCACACACTACACATCAGACAAAACAATACTCATATCAACATAACACTAAAACCACCAACACACAACACATAAAAACACAACACATAAAACATGCAACTCATAAAACACACAACACATAAAACTAACAACACTTAAAACACATAACACAAATCCAAAATACAAAACACTTCAGAAAAAAACACACCACAAAAACACAACACTAAACACACCACACAACACAAAACACATACAACAACACACATAAATAACAAAACACATAAAACACATATAATACAAACACATATAAAACAAACACATATAAAACAAACACATATAAAACAAACACATATAAAACAAACACATATAAAACAAGCACATATAAAACACATATAAAACACATATAAAACAAACACATATAAAACACATTAAACATATAACACATTAAACATAAAACACATTAAACATAAAACACATTAAACATAAAACACATTAAACATAAAACACATTAAACATAAAACACATTAAACATAAAACACATTAAACATAAAACACATAATACATAAAACACATAAAACACAAAATGCAAAACACATCACAAAAACACACACCACAAACCACACACAACAGAACAAAAAAACACACACAAAACAACAAAATACACGCAACACAAAACTCAAAATCACAACAGAAAACTCATACATAAAACAAATCACGAAACACAAAAAAAACCAAACACATAAAACACACAACACAAAACATATAAAATGCAAAAACAATATACACTAAAACAAAATACACACCACAAAATACACACCTCACAACACAATATCACACCACACTCCGCACACTACAAATTCACACCACACAACACACATCACACCACATTCCATTCATCACAACACACACAAAACGCACATCACAACAACACCTAAAACACAAAACCAAATAACACACAACACATATAACACACAACACACAAAACACTAAAATTTAAAACACACACTACTAAACATACAGCACGCAACACAAAACACATAACACCAAACACACGCCACAACAAACACCACATCCAACAGCACAGCAAACACCACACACCATACCAAGCATCAGTCCACAAACCACATCCCAACACAAAACACTCACCACACCACACCACACACCAAATACACTACATATACCCCACCACACTACACAACAGAAAACACAAAACCCATTACACAACACTAAAACCACCAACACACAAAACACATACAACATAAAACACATACAACACAAAACAATTACAACACAAAACACATAAAAAAATTTAACACATAAAACATATAAACATAAAACACATAAATCACAAACACATAAAACTAAACACATAAAAAACCAAACACACAAAACACAAAACGCATTACACAACACTAAACATAAAGCACATACAACACAAATCACAGAACAGTTAAACAAAAAACACTTAAACAAACAACACATAAAACACATAACACATAAAAAACATAAAACACACAGCATATAAAAAAACACACAGCACATAAAACACATAAAATGCAAAACACACAACAGAAAACAAACACAAAACACACACACATGTAACGCAAAACACACAAACCAAAACACACACACCACATCAAACACCACAGCAAACACCACACACTTAACACATCAGTCCACACACTACACACAACATCACACCATAAACACTCAACACACCACACACCACACGACACAACAGACAACACAATACACATTACACAAAAATAAAAACACAAACACACAAAACACATAAAACTCACACAACATAAATATACAACACAAAACACATACAAAACAAAACTCAAACACAAAACAAATTACACATAAAACACAAACACATAAAACAAACACATAAAACAAACACAAACACATAAAAACACAAAAATAACAAAACAGCATAAACATAAAACGCATTACACAACACTAAAACACCAACCCATAATACACAAAACACAGTAAAACATAGAACAATTAAACAAAGAACACACAACACACACGTAACACAAAACACACAAACCAAAACTCCACCACATTACACACCACATCCAACACCACAGCAAAAACCACACACCATACCAAGCATCAGTCCACACACCACAGACACATCATACCACAAAACACTCAGAGCACCACACAACCAAATTCACTAAATACTCCCCACCACACTACGCAAAAGACAACACAAAATGCATTACACAACATTAAATACACCAACACACAAAACACATACAACATAAAACATACAACATAAAACACATACAACATAAAACACATGCAACATAAAACACATACAACACATAACACATACAACACAAATCACATACAACACAAATCACATACATCACAAATCACATACAACACAAATCACAACAACACAAATCACATACAACACAAATCACATACAACACAAATCACATACAACACAAAACATGTACAACACAAAACATGTACAACACAAAGCATATACAACACATAAAACATACAAAACAAAAAAACAACACAAAAAACAAATCACAAAAAAAACAAATCACAAAACACATAAATCACAAACACATAAAACACAAAATCATTAAACACAAACATAAAAAAACACATCACACAAAATTAAAAACACAAACACATAAAACACAAAAAACGCATCACACAACAATAAAAATACCAACACATATTACATAAAACACACAAAACACAGAACAATTAAACAAAAACACACAACACATAATACACCAAACACATAAATAACACAACATAAATCATGACAATACATTAAACACACAACACATAAAACACACAACACTTAAAATTCACAACACATATACCACATAAAAACACAACACAAAAACACACAACACATAAAACACACAACACAAAAAACACAACACATAAAACACACAACACACAAAACACACAACACAAAACACACATAACACACAACCTATAAAACACACAACCCATAAAACACACAACACATATAACACACTACACATAAAACACACAACACACAAAATGCAAAACACATCACAAAACACACAACACGAAACAAAAAAAAAATTAAACACCACAGCAAAAACCACACACCACATCATACATCAGTCCACACACCACACACATAACACCACAAAACACTCACCCGCACTCACCTAATTCACTAAATACACCCCACCACACTACGCAAAAGACAACACATAATGCATTACAACACTAAAAACACCAACACACAAACAACATAAAACAAATAGAAAAACATATACAACACAAAACACATACAAAACAAAACACAAACACAAAACAAACACAAACACATAAAAACACAAAAATAACAAAACAGCATAAACATAAAACGCATTACACAACACTAAAACACCAACCCATAATACACAAAACACAGTAAAACATAGAACAATTAAACAAAGAACACACAACACACACGTAACACAAAACACACAAACCAAAACTCCACCACATTACACACCACATCCAACACCACAGCAAAAACCACACACCATACCAAGCATCAGTCCACACACCACAGACACATCATACCACAAAACACTCAGAGCACCACACAACCAAATTCACTAAATACTCCCCACCACACTACGCAAAAGACAACACAAAATGCATTACACAACATTAAATACACCAACACACAAAACACATACAACATAAAACATACAACATAAAACACATACAACATAAAACACATGCAACATAAAACACATACAACACAAATCACAAACAACACAAATCACATACATCACAAATCACATACAACACAAATCACAACAACATAAATCACATACAACACAAATCACATACAACACAAATCACATACAACACAAATCACATACAACACAAAACATGTACAACACAAAACATGTACAACACAAAGCATATACAACACATAAAACATACAAAACAAAAAAACAACACAAAAAACAAATCACAAAAAAAACAAATCACAAAACACATAAATCACAAACACATAAAACACAAAATCATTAAACACAAACATAAAAAAACACATCACACAAAATTAAAAACACAAACACATAAAACACAAAAAACGCATCACACAACAATAAAAATACCAACACATATTACATAAAACACACAAAACACAGAACAATTAAACAAAAACACACAACACATAATACACCAAACACATAAATAACACAACATAAATCATGACAATACATTAAACACACAACACATAAAACACACAACACTTAAAATTCACAACACATATACCACATAAAAACACAACACAAAAACACACAACACATAAAACACACAACACAAAAAACACAACACATAAAACACACAACACACAAAACACACAACACAAAACACACAACACACAACCTATAAAACACACAACCCATAAAACACACAACACATATAACACACTACACATAAAACACACAACACACAAAATGCAAAACACATCACAAAACACACAACACGAAACAAAAAAAAAATTAAACACCACAGCAAAAACCACACACCACATCATACATCAGTCCACACACCACACACATAACACCACAAAACACTCACCCGCACTCACCTAATTCACTAAATACACCCCACCACACTACGCAAAAGACAACACATAATGCATTACAACACTAAAAACACCAACACACAAACAACATAAAACAAATAGAAAAACATATACAACATAAAACATAAACCACAAAATATAGAACACAAACACATAAAACACTAACAGATAAAACACAAAACATCATTACACTAAACTAAAACACGAACACATAAAACATAAAACACATACAACACTAAACACATACAACACTAAACACATACAACACTAAACACATACAATACAAAACACATATAATACAAAACACATAAAACACACAACACATAAACACACAACACAAAAACATATACAAAAAACACATACAAAATCACACAACACAAAACACACTACACGAAACTCAAAACACACAATACGAAACACATACCACAAAACAAAACAACCCACATCACACCCCACATCCAACACCATACACCACAAAATACACCAAATCCAACACCATACACCACAAAATACACCACATCATACAAAATCCACACACCACAAAACTCACCACACCCTAAATTCATTACATACACCCCACCACACTACACAACAGAAAAATAAAATCATAAACAACACAACACTAAAAACTAAACATACAACACATAAAACACAACACATAAAACACACAACACATAAGACAAAACACATAAAACACACAACACACAAAATGCAAAACACACAACACGAAACAAAAAACACTCAACAAATCAAAAACCACAGTAAAAACCACACACCACATCATACATCAGTCCACACACCACACACATCACACCACAAAACACTCACCCGCACACACCTAAGTCACTAAATACACCCCACCACACTAAGCAAAAGACAACACAAAATGCATTACAACACTAAAAACACCAACACACAAACTACATAAAACACATAAAACATAAAACACATAAAACACATACCACATAAAACACAAAAACATAGAACACAAACACATACAATTCAAAACACATAAAACACAAAACACACAGCACATAAATAACAAAACACATTAAATCACAAAAACATAAAACAAAAACACAAAAAACACATAACACATTACCCAACACTTAAAACATCAACCTACAAAACACATAAAACACACAACGCATATTTCACAACACATAAGAACACCACATAAACACATAAAATACAAAACACACAACACTAAACACCAAACACACACCACAAAACACAAAACAAACACACATACGTCACACACATCATCCAACACCACATCACACCACGAAACACTTACCACACCAAACACCAAATTCACTACATACACCCCTACACAACTACACATCAGACAACACAAAACCCAAATCAACATAACACTTAAAACATCAACATACAACACATATAACACACAATGCATAAAACATGCAACACATAAAACACACAACATAAAATGCACAACACCTAACCCATAAAACACAACATATAAAACACAAAACACATACAACACAAAACACATACAACACAAAACACATACAAAACAAAACACATACAACACAAAACACAAATAACACAACACATAAATAACAAAACACCTAAATAACAAAACAAATAAATCACAAACAATTAATCACAATAAACACAACACATAAAACATACAACACATAAAAACACAACTTATAAAACACACAACACATATAACACAAAACATAAAACACACAAAACATAAAACACACAAAACATAAATCACACAAAACATAAAACAAAAAACATAAAACACAGAACACTTAATCACATAACACTTAAAACATACAAAACATAAAACAAACAACACATAAAAACATAAATTGCAAAAAACACAACACTTAAAACATACAACACAAAACATACACACATAACACAAAACACACAAATCAAAACACACACCAAATCACACTCCACATCCAACACCACACACTTAACACATCATTCTACACACTACACACCACATTACACCACAAAACACTCATCACACCACACACCAAATTCACTACATACACCCCACCACAATACACAACAGACAACACAAAACACATTACACAAAACTAAAAACACCAACACACAAAACTCATAGAAATAAACACATACCAATAAACACGTAAAAATAAACACATAATAACATTAAAAATATACAACACATAACACAAACAACACAAAACAAATACATAAATCACAAAACACATAAAACATATAACACATTAAACAAACAACATAAAACACAAGCACATAAAACATTAACACATAAAACATTAACACATAAAACACTAACATAAAACACTAACACATAAAACACAAAACATCATTACACAAAACTAAAACATGAACACATAAAACATAAAACACATACAACACTAAATGCATACAATACAAAACACATACAATACAAAACACATACAATACAAAACACATAATACACACAACACAAAAAACACATACAACATAAATCACATACAACACAAAACACATACAACACAAAACACATACAAATCAAAACACATAAAACACAAACACATAAAACAAAAACACACAAAACACAAAAAGCAACACAAAACTAAAAACACCAAAACATTAAACACAAAACACTAAACAATTAAACAAAAACACATAAAATACACAACACATAAAACAAACAATACAAAACACATAAAATGCAACACACACACCACAGAAAACACCACACACCACATCATACATCAGCCCACACGCCATGCACTTCCTCATCACAAAACACTCACCACACCACACACCAAATTCACTACATACACCCCACCACACTACACAACAGACCACACAAAACACATTACACAAAAATTAAAACAACACACACAACACATAAAACACATCCAAAAAACATGTACTCATCAAACAGATACAAAACAAAACACATATATAACAAAACACATATAAAACAAATACAGAAATCACAAAAAACATATTACACAAACACATAAACATTAACACATAAAACAATAATGCATAAAACACAAACACATAAAACTCAAAACACATAAAACAAAAACACGAAACACACAGCACATTAAACACAAAACACATAAATCACAAACACATAACACAAAAACATAAAACACAAAACACAGTACACAACACTAAAAACACCAACCCACAAAAACATTAAACACATACAAAACACAACACAAAACACACAATGCATTAAACACATAAAACACCACCCAAAAACACACAAAATATAAAAAACACTACACTCAAACACATAAAATTGAAACAAACACAAACAAAAAACACAACACGAAACACCAAACAGATACAACACAAAACACTTATAAAACAAATACATAAATCACAAAATACATAACGACATATAACACATGAAATACAAACACATAAAACAGTAACACATAAAAACAAACACCTAGAACACAAACACATAAAACTCAAAACACATAAAACTCAAAACAAAAACACATAAAACACAATACACACAGCAAAAACAAAAACTCATAATCACAAAACACATTTAATCACAAATACATAAAACACAAACACACAAAAAAACAAAAAACAAAAAAAAATACATTACACAACACTACAAACACCAACCCACAAAACACATACAACTCAAAAACACATACAACACAAAAACATAAAACACACAACACAAAAAACACAACACAAAAAACACACAAAACATAAAACACATCACACAAAACTCATAAAATGCTAAACACAACACAAAACATACAACACGAAACACCAAACACACACCACACAATACTCCAAACAAATACACACCAAATCTTTTACCGCAGAAAACACCACACACCACATCACACATAAGTCCACACACCACACACCACATCACAAAACAAAACATTCACCACACCACACACCAAAACTTACTTCATAAACCCACCACACTAAACAGACAACACAAAACGCATTACACAACATTAAAAACACCAAAACACAAAACACATAAAAAATAAAACACATTCAACTTAAAACACATACAACATAGAACACATAAAACACCAAACACAAAACACACAACACAAAATACAACACATAAAACACAACACATAAAACACACACCACATAAAACACACAACAGATAAAACACATAGCACATAAAACACACGACACTTAAAACACACAGCACAAATAAACAACATAAAAACACACAACACATTAAACACACAAAATACTAAAATGTAAAACACACCACACAAAACACACAACATGAAACGCAAAACACACAACATGAAACGCAAAACACACAACACGGAACACAAAACACACCCACAAAACAAATCACACACCACATCACACACCACATCCACAGCACAGCAAACACCACACACAACACATAAAAAACACAACACAAAACACACAACACAAAAAAACAAACACATAAATCACACAACACATAAATCACACAACAGATAAATCACACAACAGATAAATCACACAACAGATAAATCACACAACAGATAAAACACACAACACATAAATCACACAGCACAAATAAACATAACACAAAAACACACAACAAATTAAACACACAACAAACAAAACACTAAAATGTAAAACACACCACACAAAACACACAACACGAAACGAAAAACACACAACACGAAACACAAAAAACACCCACAAAACAAATCACACACCACATCACACACCACATCCAGCATCACAGCAAACACCACACACCACATCAAACATCAGTCCACACACCACAAACCAAATCACACCACAAAACACTCACCACACCACACACCAAATTCACTACTTACACCCCAGCACACTACACAACAGACAACACAAAACACCAACACACAAAACACCAACACACAAAACACTAAAATGTAAAACACACCACACAAAACACACAACACGAAACGCAAAACACACAACACGAAACACAAAAAACACCCACAAAACAAATCACACACCACATCACACACCACATCACACACCACATCCAACAGCACAGCAAACACCACACACCACATCAAACATCAGTCCACACACCACACACCAAATCACACCACAAAACACCCACCACACCACACACCAAATTCACTACTTACACCCCAGCACACTACACAACAGACAACACAAAACACCAGCACACAAAACACCAACACACAAAACACCAACACACAAAACACCAACACACAAAACACCAACACACAAAACACCAACACACAAAACACCAACACACAAAACACCAACACACAAAACACCAACACACAAAACACGCACAACACATAAAACACAAACACATAAGACACAAACACATAAGACACAAACACATAAGACACAAACACATAAGACACAAACACATAAGACACAAACACAAACACATAAGACACTAACTCATACAACACAAAACACACACCACACAAAACACACCATACAAAACACACAACACAAAACACACAACACAAAACACAAAACACAAAACACACCACACACCACACATCACACACCACACAACACACAACACACACCACTCACCACACAACACACACCACACAACACACAACACACACCACTCACCACACACCACACACCACACAACACAAAACGCACAACATAAAACGCACAAACCACACACCACAGTCCACACACCACAGACCACACACCACAGACCACAGACCACACACCACAAACCACACACAAGACACCACATACCATACCACATACCATACCACACACAAGACAGCACATACCTTACCACGCCATACACAACACACACCACATTCCTTACCACACCACACACCACACACATCACACACCACATCTAACAAAAATACCATACATCACACAACATAAAAACATACAAAACACGACATACTTTACACACCATACCATACTTCAAACACCCACACCACATCTAACAACACACACCTCAACAAACATCACATCACACCACACAACACACACCACAGCACAATATCACACCACATTCCGCACGCTACAATATCACACCACACTCCGCACACAAAATCACACTACATTCCATTCACTACAAAACTCACACACAACACACAAAACTCAATAACACAAAAAAACCACAAAACACAAAAAAACTTACAACACCAAACACAAAACACAACACAACACAAAACATAAAACATAAAACACACAACATAAAACATAAAACACACAACACAAAACACAAAAACACAACACAAAACATAAAACACACAACTCAAAACATATAAAATGCAAAACACACAACACTAAACACAAAAAAAAAACACCAAACACAATATCACACCACACTCCACACACCACAATATCACACCACACTCCGCACACATCACACCACTTTCCATTCACCACAAAACTCACCACAACACACAAAACACACACCACAACTACACCTAAAACACACAAGACACACAAAACACAAAACGCATAACATAAAAACATAAACCACCAAACACAAAAGACACCAAATTCACAACACAAAATATAAAACGCAAAACACACACGAGACGCCACATACCTTACCACACAACACATCAAACACCAACACCACATCTAATACCACAACAAACATCACACACCAAACAATACACACTACAACAAACACCACACACCACATCACACCAAACAACACAATATTACACCACACTCCGCACACCACAATATCACATCACACTCCGCACACATCACACCACATTCCTTTCACCACAAAACTCACACACAACACACAAAACACTCACCACAACAACACCTAGAACACACAACACACAAAACGCATAACACAAAAACATAAGATAAAACACCAAACATACAACATAAAACACAAAAACACCACAAACACATCATAACTCACTGCACCTTATCCTCACCACACTACACACAACACACAAAACACACACAAAACAACACACACAAAACAACACACAAAATAACACAAACTAAACAACACATGAAAAACAAAAACAACACAAAACACACAACACTGACAACAACAAAAACAAAATAATAAACACAAACACAACACACACAACGCAACTGCACGGGCGGAACATGACCACCAAAGGAACTGCGCGGTTGAGAAATACCAACATCTAAATTTAAGTTTCGAATTTGAGGGAAACATAAAACAATTCTTAAAAGTAATAACATAAATAAAAAATAATAATATTTACGAACATCCTTAGGTAAGAATTTATGGAATTGTGTATTAACGTAGTGGCGTTTTGATTAGAACGGCAAAATATTATATACTTTGGGATAATTTATGCTGAAATTAAATTATTTTTTTATCAATTAAATAAGCATGTGCTCGTGTGCAATTATTTTTTTTCTGCAATAGAAACTGACGTTAAAATTTTCAGCACTAATAAATTTGCTGCTATGCATGATTGTAATATTTGTAGGTAACAAAAGATAAATCATTTTTATGGTAGTAATGTTTTTGGTTGTTACGCAGTGAAAAAATAAATAAATTTACATTAAACGTAATGCGGTTAGTGTTCCTAACAACATGGTTCCTTGCTTCGTGCGCATGTTCCTGCGACTCGGCTGTCCACACGCCACTTCCGGTGCCTTACTTCAACAGGATGTCACGAGGGAAGGTTTGCGGGTGATAAGGTGTGAGAGCAAATTGTTTTGTCTCATTTTTTTTTGTTGACGTGGATGCTGCATTTTAAAGTACAAAACCAGATACGCTCAGAATTTCTGCACGTGTGCTATTTTTAAAGTGGAACGTTTGTTCCAATAGGCTGGTGATGGCCGTGGTCGAACTACTTCCCCTCTTGAGGCTTATTCGTTCACACGGGCAACCGAGAGGTGGCATCAGGCGCGCCACGTGGTGACGGCTCATTCATGCGACTGCGTGGTGAGACAAGAGACCAAGTAGCCCGTGAGCAAGGTTGCCTTAATGCCCTCCACCCCCCCACCCCGGCTTGAAGGGAAATCATTGTCGTCATGTTACTCCCCACGCGGAGTGACAGTAGTGTTTTTACCAACAGCCGTCGTGTTTTAACAAAGCATTGATGCAATTGCCAAGGATTCATAACCAACTGGACAAAGCTATATTCTGGCTGCGGGCACGGCGGCTCAAACAGAAAGGTTTAAGTTGTTTTCTGGTTGAGGCTAAAGAAATGGTATAAAACCATCCGAATCACGGCATATGTTAACATCAAAAGGCCAAACATCCAGATGCCATCGTACATCCGGTGACATCCGGAGGAAAAGAAGAAAAGTTAGTGCTCCTGGGAACACCCTGACGGGTTCAGTCCCAGGAGGTGGAGGTTGTTGAGGCTAGGCCGGGCTTCGGCCCGAAACAACTTGTCGTTATGCTTTTATTCATCGTGGAGTGGGCTCGGCCTATGGGAAGAGGGGAGATAGTACCTCGTCGGGCCTCGTCGGGACAAGAAGGTTCATGCCGAAGGTCACATCGCTACGGACCCGCGTTGCATCGTTTATGATTTCTTTATAACTTCATCGTGCACCCTCTCACGCTCCCTTACCCCCCCCCCCCCTCCAACACCTTCATTCACCTTCACCCCTCCACCTGTTCCACAGACCTCAGCAGCTTCGACCTTTGAATATATATACTGTATAGAAGTCGCCAGCCCAGGTTAAAAATTTTCTAATACGGTTTTGAGGTAGTTGGTTAATTCACCGCCGCAATCGCCACCATCTGTGGTGGTCCCTAGCGGACAAGTGTCGAACTCTTCATACACCCCTTCCCCCTCCCGTTGAACGACCTTGAGCTGCAGTGGGTGGGGGGTGCGGGGAATGACAGCGGGCGACAGTGCTGCGCTCTAACGTGTAAACAACAACCTAAGACGATACGGGGCGTTACGGCAGCGCACTGCAGCGGTGAAGTTCCCAAGCTGCTCATCATACGCTCCTGAAAAACGTAGAGTAAATCCTATCCACTCGCGACTTCTATACAGTATATATACTCAAAGCTTCGATGTAATTCGATCATTCTCCGGAGAGAGTGGCTCGTGTCAGGGTCGAGCAAGGGGGGGGGGGGGGAGGGGGAGGTATCCAGCTGTGATGTAATGTTCAATCCTATAACCTGATTCGTGCTCGGAGCCCCTTAGCGATGTGTGTCTGTGCCTGAAGGTGCCCCCGCCCCGTTTGTTCTATCGTAGATCTACTTTCGGAGGACATCGCCTCCATCTGACTTACAACTAGAGATAACAGTTAAAAAAAAATTATTTGTGGAAATATTTTTACTGTAACTCACCGGAAAAGCTTCTGCTAAATCGGAAAATTTTCCAACGAGTTACACTTTCACAGAAACATATAAATAAATTTTTTATCAGCAGTTTTATACAAACGTAACCAAATTAAATAAGTCAGTCATCAGGTAGTAAAGAAAGAGAAAATGTACACTCCACAGTTCTATGCCTAACTTTGTATTCAACTTTTTTTTTTTAACTGTTCTCTACAAAATATCTGAACGAATTCAATGTTGTGTCCACGAAGGGAGTTACGATTTTTTTTTCTCCAACCCTTGTTTATTCTACACCTAGTAACATTGATTGGTCACATAAAAAATATTTCAGACGAAAACTGTAGATAATTTAAGGTTTTACAATTAAACAGAACGGATTTAACAGTGTACACGGTAAGTAATTTATGACTTTTTTTAAAATTCTACAACTTTATTTTTTAACCACCCTGGAACAATGGTTCGTATTTTTTTAAATATTTTCAGACAAAAGTTTTAAATAAAAAATTATAAGATTTACAAACAATTTGAACGAATTTGATAGTGTACCTACTAATGGAGTTATATATATTTTAAATTCTACCCAGTAATTTTTAAACCCCTTGCAGTAATGGTTAGACTAATCGAAATAAAATATGCTATAAACTAAATCCATAACACTTCTAGAAAGCCATTAATCACGAGAGAATTGTTGGTGTAATAGTAAAAGATTAAATCTAAAAAAAAAAAAGGGGAGAGAGTTTTTTTCAGTTCTCCTCAGAAATGTGTAACATCTAACCTTGGTAACAAGCAAATTCATGTGTTCACATGTTGCAAAAACACTATATAAATCTAAACTCGTAAACGAAATTTAACGTAGAATTTTTCAAAATAATGTCGAGCCTGATAAATTCACGCCAATTTATTTTTTTCAACTACATTCATTGACGCTGATCACACGTAGTTTCCGCACCCGCCGCTAGAATTCGTTGCAGGAGCAGCTACCTCACTATTCAATCATTCGATTTTCAGAACGAAAAGATTAAACTGTATAATAAAAAGGTTCCTATAAAAGAAAAAAAAATAAATAATAAATCACGGCTAAGAACCTGATTTTCTACAAGGAATTTCATAAAAAATACCGCCCCTATCTTGTTAAAAATTCATCAAACAGTTAATGAAATGAAGTTTACCTTTGGCTTTGTGAACTTTCAGTTCGCGCCGCCAGCCACAGAAAGCAGTACCGTGGGTACGTATTTTTCTTTACGTTCAGTAAATTATTCCCACAAAATGCCGTGTAAGGCGAGCTGAAGTATTACACATCAAACGGTTTTACTTCCATTTTTTTTTTATAATAAGTGTGTCCACAGTGAAACAGCTAGGACGACGGCTGCTGGTCGGAGGTGAAGATATGCCAGAGGACCATGCCTACAGACTCCGCTTCTAAGGATACAGCCTGTCGGAGAAGTATCAAGACGCGTCGCGAGACGTTGAGACACGAGACGGAGACCGAAATGGATGAATACCATCGAGGGGAGATAAATTGGACCACCCACCGGAATCTATTCAATCCCGCGCCATGACAGCGCAATTATTATTTTTTTTTTCACACCCTTTCACCGCTTGTTTCGTCGACATACTCGTTGAGAGAATTTCACGACACTTCACCCCTTCTGCATCGAGTGTGACGCGAAGTTTCGCAGGATACCCGAGTGTAGGACACATTTTAAAGGATATATTTCCTGCTACAGTACTACACTACCAAGAATTTTAAATCATTTTTATTTTACCAAACAAAAAAAAATTAAGTCAGTTCGTAGTCCGTCTTCTAGAGAGGGTAAACAACCCAATTTTTCAAATAAGTAAAATAATACATATTTTTTAAGTTAACTATTAGTGTAGTTAAGCATAATATACATAATATTCCCTTTGAATTGTACTTAACTTTATTTTTTTAAAAAAGAATATTTAAACGTAAGTCTAAACCGACAACGTTGGGTACCACCGAAAATGTAAAAAAAAAAAAAAAAACATATACAACGCTTAAATTTCTTCCTTTTTACGTATATTTAACTAAAAAATACGCAAGACAACGTGCGTCAGCGCACTCGCATCGTGTGACGTCGCGCGTCACGTAATCAACTATGTGAATCTTTCTTTAAAAAGTTGAGCATTCATGCAGTCGATATTCACACACTCACACATGCACCAGAACCTTGCATGGGCGTGACAAGCGTAGAGCGCATGAATCGCTCGGCGATGGTTACACGGAAGCGCGGCTACTCGCATGTTTTAGCTGTTCGGGGGTCTTTGCGTTTCACGAGTGCGTACATGCGTCCAGACGTGTCACCGACACGCTGCGTGCCATGCGTCCTCGTAGAACAAAGCCCCCAGCTAAATGCTTCCACTGCATTGCTTCTCGTGAGGTCATGCTTCGCGAACATGCTCTGCGTACGCAGGTACTTACCCCCACCACTCATGCATGGGATTCACTCACTCACTCACTCTACGCCTGTAGCTTGGCGACAGCGTTGGTGCAAATTTTTTTTAAATAAAAATGTTTTATTTTAATTTTAATTTTATTTTACTTTAAATTTTTATTTTATTTTAATTTTTATTTAATTTTTATTTTTATTTGATATTAATTTTAATTTTATTTTAATTTTAATTTTATTTTATTTTATTTTAATTTAATGAATAATTCGCTGTGGTACCCATAATTGACTGCGTTTGATTTATGTTCATTTATGCGGCGTTCTGTTGCTCTCAGCATCATATATGCACGTCTGTATCTATGATAACACCTGATACTCGCTTTATCCTCGCCATATAGAATCCGGGAAAAGTAAAAAAAAAATATATACTTATATATATGTATATATATTCGTCTTGTACCGAGTAAAGTAAAACATTTATGTTCGTCTTGTTACGGAATTCAATAATGCTAACGTAAACATTTACAGTAGGCTAATTTTTTTTGACGTGACGTCTAATAAATCGATGAACGCCGGCTGCACGCACGAAAAAGTGTCCCGTTACGCACATTGTCTCGTTACGCTCATTGTACGCTTGCGCCGCATCTATCTCTCTTCCACTCGATTGGAACAACCATCGATTTGATTTATCGAGGCACATTAAACTTGAAACACTCCCATTCGTTTCCTACTTTTCCTAACATCGTCCTATTCTTAACAGAATAACACAGATTGGAAGAAGTTAAATAGCAAACATGTATAAAAGTTATAGTTAAAATAATCTTTTTGTTAAAGTAATAAACATATTTGAATTAATGAGTGCAAATAAAAGTAAATTTATCAATTAAATTGTGGATTTAATTTCACTCCTTCTTTGTATCCATACAAAATAGTGATAATTCAATAAAAATGATTCAATTTTATTCATAAAAGTATGCAATCATTTCATCAATGTTTTGTTATGACGTCACGTTAAACTATCGTCCGTAAACCGACTTTACAGACAACCAATTTTTTTGCTTTCGAATTTGATGTGTAAACATTTCAGCTCTCGGTATACGGCATTTGGTAGAAGTAGTCTCGTGAATGGAATGGCAGTGAAATGATCGGAAATGCGTAATCAGGGTGTTTTTTCTGCCGGGAAGTCTCATAAATCTTGAAAATAGGTCGGACCCACGTATAAATATGTTTTTATGTTTATTACCAAGATTGACACAATAACCTACAATTAAACATACATTTATTTTTATTCTGTTTTTTGACGCAAGTCAGATTTTTTTTTCTTTTTGATTGACATTAATTTGCATGTTTTTATTACTTATGTCTTACGTAATGGTCTTTTTTTTCAGGAAAACTACTGTGCTTTCTGTAGTTGCGCTATTTTTAATAATTTTTTTCTCCCCGTCCTTGGTGGTATGTGAGTAAATTTTCGCACGGAATTGAATACCACAATGAAGCCACTACACACTTGCTCACACCGTGCGGAAGAACAGCATCGTAGCTGTTACGAAACCACCCGAAGCGCATCAGATGTATTGACATTGAGAAAAACTGTAGGAATATAAAAAATATATATTTACCTAACATAAACTGGGTTGGGTGGTTGGGATTAGGTTCGTTTCAGTTAGGTAAGGTTATTAACATCTTGTTAACAGTAATTATAGTCAAGTTTTAAAACGGGGAAATGGCTTTTACATTTTTACCACATTCGGCATAAAATTAAAGAATTAAATTTTGAGTAATTGTTTCATATTATAAGTTTATTTTCAACGTGAGAACATATGAATTGGCTCGTTAACCAAGGTTAGATGTTACACATGTCTGGCGAGTAATGAGTGTTGTAACTTTTTTTTTGTGGCCTGGGCTAACATGGGTTATCTTTGTAAATGAAATGTCATATTTGTAATTCAATGAATTCTTGTCTTATAAAGAGATGAAGAGTACCTACGCCTTGATTCACAAAATAGCAAATTTCCAAGATAGCCTTAAAGGAATTGAATGTTATGAAATAATTATGACCACGCCCCTTTATGTTTATAATTACTTGCCCCTTAGGAGTGAAATTTCGTAACGATATCATAGCCTTTACTTAAATCCAGATTACGGCCTACCTCTGATCCAAATTTCATCTAAAACTGCTTCAGTAATAGAACGTTATTGAGTAATGCACATTTAATCATTCCAAATACGTTTTTTGTTGACGGAAGCAGGATATTTGTATGGCTTGCATCCAGAATGTGTAGGCAAATCATGCTTAGTACATAGGACGTTATTTAAATTTAATTTATTCGTATTTAACTCAAAGATAATGTAAAGAAAACCTTCTTTTACCATTGCCCTTTCTCTGAGGCAGTGCTAAAATCTGCAGCGCTTTGAGGGAATCTACATTACGCAATGGCGTCGCACACATCAACCGATTTTTTTCTAACTGCCGCACAAATAAAAAAAATTATCTCTAGAGTCTTCTAGGGTGCCAGCAAACCTATACCTGAAATCGATATTTATGTTAAAAAATCTCAGCAGACAAAATTGGGTGTACGGATAAGCAACAGCATTTTAAAAAATTCAAAATTATATTTTTAACATTTACTATAAAACAAATAACTTCTCTTACAGCAAAAAAAATGCAAATGGCCTTGAATAGTTCTGAAACACACACTTTTTAATAAGACTTAAACCCATTATAAACTTGCGTCTAAAATATGACTACAGAAAATATAAAAAAAAAAACACCAAGCATTACGGCAACCTGTTAAAATACTAGACATTAAGAATTAATTAATTACGCCCAGGCGGAGACAAATACATGATTTTTTTTAAATCAAGTCATTTGAACTTTCGCGTGTGCAAAAGAAAATGTTTATTTAAAAAAAAATACCGTTAAACAGGTCCGGAAAATGGCGGCTTTTCTTTGCTGATCATTACGTTCAAGTCCATTTCCGGGGGGAATTTTAAATACACTCCACGACGGCGTAGCGAAACCAAGACAAAAAAAACGTGTCGATTTTCTCTTCAGTGTACTTGTGAAATCACAAATACTTCGGAACAGACACGATCAGGCAAAGCACTAAGGGGGAAGGGGGGGGGGTTTATATGAAATGGCCGGCCAACACTTACTTTCGAGTCTGTGGCTTCTAGAAGCTTTCTTCTTCCGGGTGTTTGCTTGCCAGGGCAGCAAGCACACTGATGTAGCACCAACTGCACCCAGTTCTGTAGGACGCAAGTCAACGCTCTCGCCGATTCTGAAGGCTCGTCACTTCGGGGTGAAAAAAAAAACCGTCCAGTTTGCCATCCCGAAACGTAACGCACACTTATAATCGCGAAGCAGCGAACGCGTCATCCGCGGCGGCCATTGGCTATCTGTCAACTTCACCCTCCACCCTCCCGCCCCACCAACACGCCAACGTACGAAAGCACGGCAAGCCTAAGACAAGAGTCTAGCGGCAGCACCGCTACTTCCTGCAACTGGCTGCAAATGCCGAGCCTTTCCGAAGTTGGCCGATCGGGAGCGCCTACCCCCTGGATGTTTTTATTTTTTTATTTTTACGCGCGCGTTTTTTCTCTCCAGTATAAAAAAAAGCCACCATAGACTGTTTAGTGTATGGTTGGTTATATTAGGTAAGTATAGCTACATTAAAAATACTGTAAAATCATTTTATGGTTTCTTAGCGAATAACTTTTTAATATGTAGCTATCCAGCGCTAGGAAACCGTTTGCATGATTTCACAGTATCTTTAATGTAGCTATCCTAACCAAATCAACCGTCCACAATGTTTTAAAGTATTTATAATGTAGCTAACCTAACCTAATTGACTATTAGTTATCATGTCCTCACTTGAAAATTACAAGTTGCGTAAAATTGCAAGGGAATATGGGGCGCCCCGAGAATATTTGTGGAAGACAAAGACTTCCTAGAATTTATACGGTATGAAAAATACATAAATCCACGAAGTAAGTTTCTTCAATTAGGTATTTTCCTCTAAAAACAATTACAAATAAATACCATTGCCTTGTTTATGGTCTTTCCTTTTATCAACACCTCCATATTTATTTACGATGAACAAAAAAAAAAAAAAACGAAAATGCACGATCGGACGTTTTGCTCTCTCGTCAGTGAAAAGGCTTCCCGTTGCGGAATCGCGCCGCCGGCCCCGGAACGAGCGTGAGCGGTGCGGCATTTGCAGCCAGTTGCAGGAAGTAGCGGTGCTGCCTCTAGACTCTTGTAGCCTAAGATGTACATCAAGTTCTGTCCCTGCCCGAACACGCCCGAATATTCACCTTCGGCCAACGTCGGGTTCATTTATATTTCTCTGTTTATTTTAATGTAGCTATACTAACCTAACTAACCGTCCATAGTGTTTTAAAGTGTTTTAATGTAGCTAACCTAACCGACCACTTTTAATATTTGAATTAATTTTTCCTGCGCAAAAATAAAACAAATCCCGAGGTTGGCCGAAGGTGAATATTCGGGCGTGTTCGAGCAGGGACGGAACTTGATGTACATCTTAGGCTTCTCCGGAAGCACACGTGAACACACGTGACCAAATTGACGTCAGCGCACACGGCACGAAAATAGTTCAACCCCCCCTTCTTTTATAATAACTCGTGCCTATAACTCAGGTAGCCAAGTAATATATGAGTATTAAAAATCTCAAGCTAAAATTTTATGTAAATAATATTTTTAAGCATACTAAATACCCTACAACACGATTTGTAACAAACCACAAAGTTTTCGTAGCTTTCGGATCACGTGAGGTATTGCCAACTTAACAGTTACTTCCTTTTCTTAGCCTGTTTCCAGATAAATCGCTACATATAAAAAAAATTATAACTTAACATAAAAATTTACTTAGCTAAAAGGGCAAAAATATATATAAATTATAAGTGCTAAAAAACTAACTTAACTAGAAATAAATAATTAAACGTTAAAACCAATACTTCTATAGATATAAATTAGGAAAAGTATTTGATGTTCGCGCTAAAATACAATGAAAGTCATTTTGTATTTCATTTAGTTAAATATCGTTGTATATACACTTATTTAGGTTAATATGTTCAAAAAAGCTTTCGTATGATGGTTCAGTAAAATATTTGCCTCACGATTTGTTTTAGAATGTGATCTGGACGAGAGAAGAGTTTTTTTACGGGGAAAACCGTTACGAGAAAAAACGAAAGAGGCGGATTTTTTTGTTGTTTTTATGTGGTTAGCGGTAGGTTAGGTAAGGCCTGTAGCATAAACATCACATTCGGCAAAATTCGCTTTTTAGACTTCAATACCACGTCTTATATAAATCGGGATACCAGTCTCAAAGTTAAAATAAAATATAACGATGGATTTTTAAACATTATAAAAATAAACCGGGTTTGACATAGAGAGAGAGAGAGAGAGAGAGAGAGAGAGAGAGAGAGAGAGAGAGAGAGAGAGAGAGAGAGCGATTCATGGCTTTTCATGCGCCATTATAAACAGATTTGGTATAAGTACTTATAAGTCTGCACGAGTATTAGGCAAGTTTCTAGAACGATCGTGTCCGGTTGCCTCATATAATTTGACAGCTGATATTTGACACACGCGTTAGCCAAACTGAACGAGATAAAATAAATTTTGCACATAAAAATAAAGAACTACACTGTAACCAGTACAACTGTTTACAGTTATATGATTATTATTTTTATTATTATAACATTAATTGTATATTTCATGAGCGAATATTATGTATTTAATTGTTTTGATTGTAAAGAGGACAACCAAGGTATAACAGATATAACACATCTTATTGCCATAGACAACACACTTTCAACTTCAGGGTCTTCTAAGAATTATTCTTTGGAAACTTTATTCATTTGGTCTTAGTTCGATACTCTTACACTCTAACATCCAAGTTTTTATTTCACTATGCAGTTTATTCTGTTTGCTGATATCGATAGCCCCTTGGTTGCTAGGGACTAAAAGTAAATAGTTATAAGGAGGAAGGAGGGAGACGCCATCGCCATCTTGCAGCGGGAAGACGTTTCTCGGGCTGGGGCGAACCAAAGCCTTGGTTGCCGCCCGAGAAATAGAAGATTCGCGTCATCCGCGATCGTGTCCTACTTAGAATTCTCCGCTCTACGAGTTGAGAGAATTGTATCTGGACTAAATAAGTCCTAGATAGGGAGTATCGGCGACTTCGAGTGCCAACTTCCGCGTCGGTCCCGTTTTCGTCCCGTAGTGGTTCCAGACAACTGAGGTCAGCGCCAGGTGCGATCGGCCACGACGATTTGTGAGACCGATCCAGATTAAACCAGACTTTCTAGGACGAGAGGGAAGTCGAGTCTTCAGCAGATACCCGGCTACCTCAGACCTTCTGTAGTTCGCTAATTACAGCTTACAGCATCCAGTGTTCCAGTGTAGCAGCAGACCACCTGGAGGTCCTGTGAAGAGAGCCTCAAGCCTCCGACAACGTATAGCTAGACCCGGCATGGTATTCAATGTGTTCCAGTGACGTCATTTGCATCCAATTACCGACACCTAGGTTTGACACCTTGGTTGTTCTCGCTTAATCACAGGTTAACAGTAACTTCACACCCATATTCAAGAACCCATTAAAATCATATGTTTTTCAGTTATTATTATTTCATTTATATGCAAATTTCTACTAGTCACACAATACCAAATTTTCTTTTTATAATTACTCTCTGGTCAGTAACACAGGGCAGTGACGTGCTAGCTGGACTATCAGTCTGGGCAGACCATCCAGTAGCAGCGTTCCTGATATTTACTGCGAAGAGGGTAGGCGCCAAGAACCCCGTGAGAACACACCAATAATTAGAGAGAGTTGAACACCATATACTATAGAGCAAGGAGGTTTTATTACAGTGGCTACCACAACTAGGGGCCAGCAGCATAAAGAGTTATTAGAACACAAACCACGCTTGAAAGGTTAAAAATAAAATTTATTGGTAAAACTGTGAGAAAATAAATTACGAAATAAATTGTACCAAAAATTACAATGTCGGGGCACACAGCGAATATATACGATCGTAATTGCAAGAAACGGCGATTAAAGAAAGGGCAGCTTGTGATATTCACCGGTGCAGACTCTGAAAGCCAAAATGGCGGACGTCACCTTGCCTAGTTTTGAACTTCCCATTTACACGACGTACTCACGTTAAAAAATTTGCGGCTTCGTACCGATACAGTCTAAACTATTTTTGACGTGACAACGTCTAATAAATCGACGAACGCCGCGCCGGCTGCACGAACGAAAAAGTGTTCCGTTACGCTGTGTACCATTACGCTCATTGTACGCTTGCGCCGCATCTATCGCTCTTCCACTCGATTGGCCTATGCTTCCGAGGAGAAGAAAGACAGCGGCAGCACACAACTTACATCTACACGTGAACTGTTACGTCGACTGTTTATAAAGTGAAGTGAAAAGTTAATGTGGTTTTCATTGCTTATTACAACAACAATTTCGGCAATAAAGGTTAATTATTCTTGCATTTTAAAAATCTGATTACTAGTATAATTTCAAGTATTTATTCTTTTATTATTAAAATAAAAATTATTCAATTTTATTAATAAAAGTATGCAATCATTTCATCAATGTTTTGTTATGACGTTGTCACGTTAAACTATCGTAAACCAACTTTACAGACAACTATTTTTTTTTTAAATTTTTAGTAGTGTAGTTATCGCTAGTATTGACGAAGTTTGGTCATAAAAAAAGTGATTTTGAGTTACTCTTAAATGGAAAAAAAAGGGGGGGGGGGGAAATAGTCAAATGGTGCTTGATCTTTTGAAGTTGTTATTCTTTAGGCGCGTTATGTAAAAAAAGTGAGTGAATTTTTACGATGCTTGCGCACCTGCAAAGAAAATTTTCACAGGAAGACGGTGGACCTCACGTGTACGAAAATAAAAAAAAATCTTAATTTATTGTGAATATTAGTGATAGAAATAGTGTTTATAAACTTTTTCAAGTGTATGTTACTGTATGTACGTTTAATTTGTGCATATTATAAATTATTACATTATAAATAATAACATTTAATAAATTATTTATTGCTTTTCATTATTAATTAAAATTCATCTCGATTATTTTACCAAATTAAATAATTAGTTTTATACACATGTTTGTTGTATTATTTAATACTGAGTATGTATTTACTTTAATTTTTGTTATAGTAAACTTAAAAATAGTTCAGTGTCTCTAAACCAGAAGGAAATGTTAATTTGTAACGCGCTATTCCCACAGCGAAACTGCGCGAGAGACTTGCAGTTTGTTCAGCAATGCACCGCGGAGGGTCGTTGGAATTTAAGGCTCCTCCATTACGCGAGCGTAGGCCAGTCAACAAGAGGCAAAGTAAGCACTTTTCACCAGCAGACCTGAAAACTTGAAATAAGGGTAATTCGAGGATGCTGAATCGAATGGTGTTATTATTATTATTTTTAATCGGACGTGAAGTTTTTAGAGAAAAGGGTTGTTAAAAATTGGTTCGACTCAGTTTTTCTCCTAATTTAGGCGTTTAAGCGAAAAACGTTTCAAACAAATGTTGCGGAGAATTTAAAAAATACATAAAAAAAGGTTCTCAGGTCCATCTTCGTATTTGCAAACATGAGCGAGAAATATTGGACAGAAAGTAGTAAAGCGTAATTGTAAAAGTGGGGCTAGTGTGCATGCGAGCGTACGTGTGAACTGAACACAAACGAAGGGTCTTCGGCTATTCTCGGACCTATCTGTCTTTACTAGAGAGTGCGAGTGAGACGAAACCGTTTGTTCTCTTTTTCTATTTTTTCACGCGTTAGCGAGTAATTTTCGTCTTTGGCCGTCGAGTGTGGAGCGTTCTATATATCCATATCTGTGTGTGTGTGTATGTATATATATAAACGTCACTAGCATGTCGGTGACGCGAACCCGTAAGTTTTGCACGTACCAAAAATAACTTCGAATTAGAATAAATTAAGTTTTAACATTAAAAAATCTATGAACTTAACTCACAAATAAAATAAACATTCACTTCGTAAATAACTGAACAAAAGAAAATCGCTCAACGCAATCAATTTTAACTTCACTTACTGCTACTACAGCATGTCGGTGATGCGAGCTCACAAGATTTTACCCATACAAACAGAGTCCAACACGCACATGATACAGTCGAGTATATACGATGTATTAGTGTATATATGAGTATACATGTACACAGGCCGCTGCGCGTCGCCAGTCTGGCGCAACACGTCACGAGCATGTCGGAACCCTTTAAGTTTTGCCCCCTACAAAAAAAAAAGCTCAACGCGGCTAAAGAAGTTTTCACTTCAGAAAAAAAAAGAGAGAGAATGATTGGAACGCGTTAGTGTTAGCTTAAACGCACTGTGGGAAGCCTACAATTCACTCGTCCTTCTGGACATACCCGAATACTCACGTTGGCAAGCCTTCTTTCAACAGACGAGAGAACCAAACGCCCGATCGTGCATCTTCTGGTTTTTTTGTTCGTTGTAAATAAATATACAACTCATAACTAATGGTCAATTAGGTTAGGTTAGCTACATTATAAATACTTTAAAACATTGTGGACGGGTTATTTGGTTAGGATAACTAAATTGAAGATACTGTGAAATCATGTAAACGGTTTCCCCCAAATAAATAAATACACCGGTTGTGGTACGGAAAAAAAAAGTGAGCATGAACTTCGGGGAACTTCGGGTTTGGCTCTCTCGTCTGTGAAAAGGCGGCTTGCCAACGTGAGTATTCGGGTATGTTCAGAAGGACGAGTGAATCGTAGGCTTCCCTCCTAAAATATACCTCACTAAAGACCACTTATTATTACACTGGGATAGAAGTTCAAAACATGGGTAATGAACGGACGAGTGCCGACACGAAAGCATGCGCAGTTTCGCCGGCGTGGCTGCGGTATGCAGCTTGACCTGTTGACCTCGACGGTGACCTTGAAAACGCACTGCGCTGTCCCGCTTGCCGACTGCTGGCCGGCAGCCGTGTTTACTTCGGTCAATGCGTGACCGTTCCAGAGCGCAGGCGTGCCACTTTTTTTTTTGTTTACGGGTGTGAGCCCAATATGCATCGCAGATGACCCCTCTGCAGCGACTGTGCGCCGTAAGGCGTGCCCTAGACTCCGTTTCCCTCTGTTTCAGTCTTCATTCTTCTTGGTCTTTCATGACCTGCAACCTTATACATCTCTTCCCGTCGACATAGTTTTTGACGTGATAACGTCTAATAAATCGATGAACGCCGGCTGCACGCACGAAAAAGTGTCCCATAACGCACATTGTCCCGTTACGCGGTGTCCCGTTAAGCTCATTGTACGCTTGCGCCGCATCTATCTCTCTTTCCACTCGATTGGAACACCCATCGATTTTCCTTTTTCGAGGCACATTAAACTTGAAACACTCCCATTCGTTTCCTACTTTTCCTATCATCGTCCTATCCTTAACAGAATAACACAGATTGGAAGAAGTTAAATAGCAAGCATGTATAAAAAGGTTATAGTTAAAATAATCTCTTCGTTAAAGTAATAAACATATTTGAATTAATGAGTGCAAATAAAAGTAAATTTATCAATTAAATTGTATATTTCATTTCACTCCTTCTTTGTATCCATACAAAATAGTGATAATTCAATAAAAATGATTCAATTTTATTCATAAAAGTATGCAATCATTTCATCAATATTTGTTATGACGTTGTCACGTTAAACTATCGTCCGTAAACCGACTTTACAGACAACCAATTTTTTTGTTAATAAATTGTTTCCTTGTCATTGCTGTCATTTAAATGCTGTTTCGGAGACTTCAATAGAACACCTGTTTTGTATTATTCGTTGTTCGACTCGGCGCGACGGGGTGCCTCGCGAGGGAAACGTGACGGACGTCTCTGTCAGGGTTCTGTCCTGCTCTCGTGTCTACGTATTGGGACTTGATGTAAGCTTTTGGACATACGCCATTGCTAAGCACATGTATGTCTGTAGAAGAAAACTACAATAACCCAAAAACAAAAACACAAATTAAGCAAAAAAATTGCTGTTGTCAACAGGGTATAAACATCACGTAATATTCCATAACAGGAATATGGTCGCACCTGTGTTTTCGTCCCATGTGCGTCTCTGCGTGAGGACGGGAGCAGATAGCAGTTCCCGAAACGTCGCTTGTTTCTGTTTTGGAAAACTATTGTGTTTGTTTCGTCTTTTCGTCTTGTCGTGTTTTTGTCTCGTTTCAACTGTTTGCTGAATTTTTTTGGGTTCAATATTTTTGTGCTGTCATCATTTGTGGGTTTTTTTTCGATCTGTTAGTCCATTTTTTTTTGTTAGTTGACCGTGTTCCTGTTATGGAATATTATGTGGTGTTTATATCCTGTTGACAACATCAATTTTTTGCTTAATTTGTGTTTTTGTCTTTTGGTTTTTTTTTTTTTGTAGTTTTCTTCTACATACATACATGTGCTTAGCAATGGCGTATGTCCAAAAGCTTACATCAAGTCATGTACTCTCATTGCACAAAGCTTTCAAAGATAACTAGGTACGTATTGGGGTTATTGACCTCTTGTGTGATCCTTTCCGAGTGACAGATGTACGTCCCGTCCACCCCTGCTGTTTACCAACCACTGCCACTGCGCGGAGTAAACTCTCGTGTTTGACAGTTCTGTTCTGAATGCAGTACGGACTGTCTACGTGTATCTACCCTTGGGCGTAGATCCATGATGGGGGGGGGGGGGGGCGGGTTATCTTTGAAAGCCCCTTGTTAATGATGACAAACATATGTGGACTGTATCGAGATGGTTTTAACCGACGATGCGACATAAATTACACGATAGCGTCTGCCCGCACCATTGCGACCTACAGCCATCATGCCGATGAAAACGAAGACTGTTTTTTGTTTCTCACTGCAGGGATGCCACTCTCACGGTTTATGGACGCCAACCCTTACAGTGTTCCGACATGGTGCCAACTGTGAAAAGCTGTGGCGCGGGTGATTTAAACTGTGCCTATCACTTGGCCCGGTACAAGTGTCACAATGTCAACTCACAACACAGTTCTACATACAAGAGTTCACCCCAAGTACCAAACACCCCTCATTGTGGGGGCGCGCTGCATATTGCTCCACTATTTATAGTCAATTGAATAATAAGTGCGATAAACATACGCTGGTGTCGGCTCTCCTTACCTAGTAAACATGACGCATGTGATAATGAAGTTTTTAACTTAAAAATGTCTATACGCTCGTTACGGTGATAGTCGTTCTTTCTTGTGTGACAAATTGCTGTCAGATTTGAATCGCTACTAACTACGAGACTAATAATGCGTCAGCAATAGTTGAGCTCAAAAAGGGATAGATCATGTCTTGTTTGTCGCGCCGTATTTGTTTTACCGGTGACGTAATCGTACCAATGTAGGCGCATGCGCGTAATGGTCGCAAACGATAATGATACACTGGGTACAACATAAAAAAATACTAGCAATATTGTAATCTAGTGTTCAAAAAAAATTGTTCGCGAAAAGTATTGTGCTATAGCCAAGTTCGATATTTGAATATTTTTTTACATTGCACATTAAGACAGCTAGTAAAGGACTATCCACACACTATTTTTCTTTACAAAACATTTTTTAAGTGAAAACTTCTTTAGCCGCGTTGAGCGATTTTCGGTAGGGGCAAAACTTATGGGTTCGCGTCACCGACATGCTAGTGACGTGTTGCGCCACACTGGCGAATCGCAGCGGCCTGTGTACATGTATACGCATATATACACTAATACATTGTATATACTCGACTGTATCATGTGCGTGTTGAACTCTTTTTTGGATGGGTAAAATCTTGTGAGTTCGCGTCACCGACATGCTGGTGATATACCAAAAAACATTATCTTACGTACATTTGACGTAGAAATGATGTCATGTTACACATTTAAAAACAAGGTTTTCACTTATGTTGGCAGTCCCCATGGGGGAGCTGAATTGTTGCCCCTTGGAAGGGCAGCCTATCCAATTTCTAAAAACATGTTTCTTTAAGTGTTTAAATAATCCTGAAAACTTGCCCCTTGGAAGGGCAGCTAATCAGGATTTTTCTAACAGTAGTGTTTTTGAAAGGTTGTCTGAATTGTTGCCCCTTGGATGGGCAGCCCTTCTGGATTTTTCTGACAGTGGTTAGTTTAGGTTAGGTCACTTTACAAACTAACCACTGTCAGAGGGCTGCCCTTCCAAGGGGCAGCATTTCAGTCGCCCCGTCCCCATGACTGCATTTTCATTTCTTGGCTTGTGTTCTTGGGAGGGACGGGGCGGTCGACGGCGAAGGGCCGTGTCCTTGGGACCGGCTGTCGGCCGCAGACCGCAGCACACTAGTGATGGGCAGAACGGTTCTTTTAACCGAACCGGTACTTTCGGATCAGTTCCGTGAAAGATTCGTTCAGAACGATTCGTTCATCTCGGTCATTTCGTTCTTTTCTGTGAATAGGATCTGGCTCTTTTATCAGGTGTCGTAATTCGTTCATCCTTTAGAGTATTGGCTACGTGTTTGCTTCCAGCCTCCCCTCGTTATCGCGTGACCCGATAACGAGAGGAGGCTGGATCGCGTGGGTGGTTATCTTTATCTACTCTGCATGGGTAAATGAAATTTCAAACGTCTAGTTGTATACTGACTGTTATAAAATTATTGACTGTTGATCGCTGCAAATGCTTCATGCAGTGATTCTATATAATACGGGAGCATTAAATCTAAGAATGTTAGGTACGAAAGTGATCTTTCTTAACTTTAATTTGTAATCGCACTATTATAGCTAGTACTTGAACATTGCTTTTCGTAGCCAGTGAATCACAGTTGCGTATATGAAACAAGATTATTTATATTGTATTACTTTTTAAGTTACAAATATTAATATACAGGCTATTTACACTCTAGAGAGAGTAAAGTGTTTACATGTAGACCAACACATTTAGAGAAAAAAAGACAAAAATTGAATACTACTACTGCGATTCAGTATGAAGAGAGAAAAATGAAGTAGGTACATTAATTAACACCTAAATGGTAAGTGTGAACATTTGTAGTTACTTTCCCTGTTATTTTTAATTCATGTTTTTTTTTTCCCCCCCAAATTTATGTATGTGAATGTGAAAACGCAATTTTAAACCACTACTTAACAGTTGACATTTTCAGGTATAGATACTTTTCATGTTACCCTATTTTATTTGATCAGTTATCGTTTGCTCTTATGAACATGCTCACGCTGTGATTACTAATTCTTCAGACTCCTGACGTCATGAATCATTTCACGAACGAATCAGACCGGGCGCGTGGCCGGTTCTCTCATCTCGTTCTCTCGTTCTCTCCGCGTTTTCGTTCTTCCGAATCTTTCAAGGTACCGGCTCTCAAAGAGCCGGTTCTTTACATCGCGAACGAATCGCAAGATTTCGTTCTCTCAAAGATTCGTTCTTTTTGAACGAATCGTTAACGAACGACCCATCACTACAGCACACGGCATGTGGCCGACGCAAGGCAGTGATTGCCGCTTCCTGCGCCTCTCCGATCACTGCCCCCCCCCCCCCCACTTCCTAGGGCTATGCCCCCGCCTCGCCGAGACTACAAGCTGAAACCACGTTCGTTTGGAATCCAGTTCGTGTTGGTAGAGGCGCTTTCTCAGGGACGCGTGACAGGAAACCTTTTAGAGGGTCGTTACCACAACGCCGAACGTACAATAACGCCGAATACCATAACGCCGAATGCCAAATTGACCACAACGCCGACAGCTAGAAAACTGCTGTGTACCACAACGCCGAGATACAGTAACGCCGGAAAATGTTGCTGCGTGGAGGGGGGGGGGGGCACAGGAGCAAATTTAAGAACAACTGAATGAATTTGTGTGCAACCTTACCTAACCTAACCTTTGTGGCAGTCCTGCAATGACATTTTTCGGCGTTAATGTATTTCGGGGTTGTGGTAATTCGGCGTTGTGGTATACAGCAGTTTTCTAGCTGTCAGCGTTGTAGTCAATTTGGCATTCGGCGTTATGGTTTTCGGCGTTATTGTACGTTCGGCGTTGTGGTATTTCGGCGTTGTGGTGCGTCCCCTTTTAGACATAAATTTCCGACGGGTTGGTGTCACTTCGGCAGAGGTATTGACACCGCTTGAAATTGGTAAACTATGGAAAATACAGAGTTGACTTAAATATATCTAAGTAGCGAGAAAGAAAACTAGGAATAGCATTCATAGAGGTCACACACACATTCAGGCAGTAGGTAGGGTAAGTCGTGAAGTGATCTGTGAGCTACACACGTCATAGCAAAGGGAACACAATCTTTACACCCAGCTGGTATTGCAAATTAAATATTAAAAATATATAAATTTCTTCATGAACTTATTCTACCGAAATACCGACTCTATGTGTTAAAAAAATTATTGCAGTTTCCAAATAAACTAGGTTTCGACTTGGATATCTTTATAATATACACAACCTCATTTATTTGTATACAGAATTATTTATAAAAGCTGGTGAACTAGGACTTTTTAAATATAGCAATTCAAGTATCAGAATTTTTTAATGTCAACGTATCCTAATTAAGACGACAGTTTTGACACCGTCGGGTTCAATATCGCTGTACTATTCTTAGGAATTACTGAAAAATTTATGAGTGAAACATTTTATGGATTCTAATACATATATATGATATATATGTATATATCTTAATATATATAAATCCAGTGTCCTGATGTTTGTTTCCAGTGAACTCTTCACCGAGTCGACCGATTTCGATGAAAATTGGCATTTATGTGTAATTTTTTCCAACTTGAGAGATAGGATAGTTTTTATTTCGATTAATGGTCTTAATAATTTATAATTAAGATAATAAATAACTGATCGCCATGGGTAAACAAAGAATCATAGGTCATAGACATACAAACAGTAATTGTGTGACATTTCTCAATGTCCAACATACTGTCATATAGCGCTATCCAGTTTGCTTTAACTCACAGACAATAAAGCTCCATGTGTTTTAGCCCGGGCAACGCCGGGTACTGCAGCTAGTATACCTATATTTATAGACCCTAAAGCAGGTTGATGACGTTTCTGGGTGGGCTCGCCGCGGTCTCTCGCGCGATTGGCCAATGACAGCCGGTGCGTGGGGCGCTCTTGTTCCCCCAGAGTTACGCTCGCCGGGCAGCAGTAAACAAGCCAGTCGCTGTTGTGCAAGGGCTCCCCCCCCCCCCACACCAAGCGGCTGACTAACGCCGCTGTAAAAGGCGCTCCGGACGGCTCGATGGCGAGACGGCGCGCGTGGCTGCTGGGAACAGGGAAGCCTAAGATGTACATCAAGTTCTGCCCCTGCCCAAACACGCCCGAATATTCACCTTCGGCCAACCTCGGGTTTATTTATATTTATTTATATTTCTCTGCTTATTTTAATGTAGCTATGTACTAACCTAACTAACCGTCCATGGTGTTTCAAAAGTGTTTTAATGTAGCTAACCTAACCGACCTCTTTTAATATTTTGAATTAATTTTTCCTGCGCAAAAATAAAACAAATCCCGAAGTTGGCCGAAGGTGAATATTCGGGCGTGTTCGGGCAGGGACAGAACTTGATGTACATAGGCATCCCGTGGTTTATCTCGCCGCTGGAACGCCAAGAGCGACTCGCGGTCACGTGTGGGGCGAGTGGGCGGGGCTTAGTTCTCCGAACACTCGGTGCACGGAGAGTTACCAGCGTCGTTAAAAGTGAAAGGCACGTCGTAACTCCTGTATCGGGGGAACTGTAGGCTGTTAGACGTTAGAGAAGCCAGTGTAGCGGCCTTCAGGTATTTGAGAACGTGATGACCAGTGATGTATAAAAGGCCTACTTCGGGTTAAGCACAGCACTTAAAAGCCAGCGCAAACGTCACATAATTGCATAATTGCATCACAGCTCGTCGATGAATTATTAAACGGAAGACTGAGCTTTTGTCTCCGCCTCACAACAGATGGTGTGAATGAAGCTTGACTATCACGTGGTTTTCGAATAATATTTGCTAAGCAGAAGTGCGTGAATTAATACAATTACTAAACTGCAATATTGCCGAATTCAATGACCAGGAATGTTATGCATTCTATCAATATCAAGACTTTTGACAGAGAGTGTGTGTGTTTTTTTTTTAAATTGGAAAATGCGATTCACAAAAACATTACCGAACTGCTCGTCAAAAGTATGTTTTTAACGAAAGGGGTGAAAAGGGTAATTTTGGGTTTCCGTAAGTCTAATTAACTTTTGCCGATTTTTGTCCCACAAAGGTGTGTTCAGTACATCGTTAAAATATTTAACAGCTGAATTTACAAATAATTGTACTCGTAATAATTACTATCTAGTCACTTGTTCTCTATGATATGAAAATTTGTGTTAAACGTTTACTTTAATTTTTTTTTTGGTTAGTTAAGATTATGGGTTTCTAGATCTATGAAAGAAAGTGGTACAAATGTTATACATAATTATCTTTTATTGTAAAATAAACAGTTTGTATAAGAAAATAATTTTGCCACGGCTTATTTTTGATGTGAAATCAGCAAAAAAACCTTCCTGAAAAAAAAAAGTCAGAAATATTTTCGACGATTGTAATTAAATTGTGATACAAGTTATTAAGGATGAGTGAAATATTTAATACCTGTTCCACAAGACTCCACTGAAGAATTCCATGATAATTCGCGAAGAAAATTATATTTCACGGATTGTAATATGATTATCGAACATTCGAATCACCTCATGAATGTGTAAGAAGACCATAATATAGCTTCGATGGTATAGTTCGCAGCAAGAGACGATAAGTTATACCTGATATCCTACATGTGAACTAGAACATTAAGATTAGAGGTACTTTTAGAAGAATAACTACAACATGAAGACATTAAGAGCCCGTCTACAATAGTCCGAACCTGTGCGTGGTCCGTGTCCTTATCCGAATGTGAGTGACGTCACATTGTCTCACCGAAAACTGCCCTGTCCACAATTGCGATGTCCGATGTCCGAATGTATTGATTTCTAAAGTTGTTACCAGAGCGCCGTAAATGTGCCAAACCAAATGTTTTTGTTTATTGTTTTGATGCTTTGTAGTTTGAGATTGAACTTTTGAAAGTTGTGGAAGTTCAATTTTATATATTTATTCAGTAAGGCAAAGTGGCAAATGTAAATGCTAAAAAATGAACTCGTATCACAGCATTCGAACAGCACTAATTTAAATGTCGTCTTGCTCTTCTTGAATTACAACACCTTCCATTTCCTTCAATAACAACAAACAAACACCACGTTTTCAGACGGGAACCGGAAATTCAAATATCGTGAGTGTTGTGTTCTTTTTCTGTGTCCGAAGTACACAGGTTGGGATAAAAAGTACAAATTGACGAATGTCTTCGGACCAGGTAGGTTCGGACCTTCGCCCACTTGACGCATGACGTCAGAGGGTCACGTGGACCAATCAGCGACGAGTGTCCTTCGGACACAGTTTAGGACATTGCTATTGTAGACGGGCCATAAAACGTCCACGTCGACCGCAGGAAGGAAGCGCCATCGTGATGAATCGAAAGGGGAAGGTCCTCAAATAACAGTGGGACGGGAGGAAATAACCGGGCCACGAGGTATGCGAAGCGCGCGGCGCGTCTATTCGGAGCGTCGCGACGCCACGTGCGACGGCGTCCTCTCTTCCCCTTCCCTCGACCCTGCGTGACCAGGTCGGCGGCGGAAACGCCCGCCACGTTTCCCACTCGCCTTGGCTGGAGGTCCGTGGGCCCTTAGCATTCGCAATCCATTTTAGGATTATTTGCATAAGTTTTGTACCCAGCCATCACTTGCAAAAATACATTTTTTTTCCGTATTATACAAGATAACAATAAGTACACTCACCAAAAAAAATTGGTTTGTCTGTTTATGGTGGATAGTTTAACGTGACGTCATAAAAAAACATTGATGAAATAATTGCATACTTTTATGAATAGAATTGAATCATTTTTATTGAATTATCACTTTTGTATGGATACAAAGGAGTGAAATGAAATCTACAGTTTAATTGATAAATTTACTTTTATTTGCACCCATTAATTCAAATATGTTTATTACTTTAACGAAGAGATTATTTTAACTATAACTTTTACACATGTTTTCTATTTAACTTCTTCCAATCTGTGTTATTCTTTTAAGGATAGGACGATGATAGGAAAAGTAGGAAACGAATGGGAGTGTTTCAAGTTTAATGTGCCTCGAAAACGTCAAATCGATGGTTGTTCCAATCGAGTGGAAGAGAGATGGATGTGGCGCAAGCGTACAATGACCGTTACGGGAAAATGTGCGTAACGGGACACTTTCGTGCGTGCAGCCGGCGTTCGTCGATTTATTAGACGTCACGTCAAAAAAGCGTATTAACTAAACAAAAAAGCTTTGTATGAGAACCTCTATTGCTGGAGGTTATGGGCCCGCCCAGCAGATAGCGACACATGGTTTCAGTTCCCACTGTAAGAGTCGCACTTGTTCTGCGAGCACGCGTCTCCCTGAGAGGCAGTGTGTGGAGCTGGACCGGGAGGCTGCAGCAGGCCGGATCACGGCTGGAACACGGCGGTGGGCGAGAAGAATGCGACTGCTTGCCAAACTGGCTCCCGGCCCGGGGCGGGCCTGGTCCCCCCCCCCCCCCCCCTCCCCACTCCTGTCTCCCCTCGCTCACTTCCCCTTTCTCGTTCCCCGCTCGCATCCTCTGTGCACCGGGAAGCCTTCCTTTCACAGACGAGAGGGCCAAACTCCCGATCGTGCATCTTCGGTTTTTTTGTTAATTGTAAATAAATATGGCGGTGTTGATAAAAGGAAAGACCATAAACAAGGCAACGGTATTTATTTGTACGCCGCCATATTTTTCGTTTGCCGTGTGTCCGTGAATGTTTATTTTGGACAACTCATGATAACTAAGGGTCAATTAGGTTAGGTTAGCTACATTATAAATACTTAAAAACATTGCAGACGGTTGATTTGGTTAGGATAGCTACATTAAAGATACTGTGAAATCATGTAAACGGTTTCCTAGCCCTGGATAGCTACATATTAAAAAAGTTATTTGCTGAGCAACCATAAAATGATTTTGCAGTATTTTTAATGTAGCTATACTTACATAATATAACCAACCATCCACAATGTTTTAAAGTATTTATAATGTGGCAAACCTATCCTAATCGACCGCAAAATTTAATGACACACCGGTTTATACAATGAGATAGACCGGCGTATGACGTATGAGTAAGCTACATCCCAAATAAATACACCTGTTGTGGTGCGGAAAAAAAAAGCTAGCATGAACTTCGGGTGTGGCTCTCTCGTCTGTGAAATGAAGGCTTCCTTCCCATCCTCTGTGCACCCGTTCCACTCCCGCGCGCCATCTTGGATCCTTCATTGTCTCGTCACTTGCATTTGTTCTGCCCCAAGTATGATTACAACAGACAATCACGTAATGCAATGTAATGGGTGTGGAAATTTGCGCAAGCGAAAATATCTACGAACATTTTTTTTTTGAAGTGAGAACTTATATGGGAAGGTTTGGATAGGGAGTAAATTCATCTAAGTCGTCATCGACATGGTCACGTGACGTGTTAGCGATAACACTATATCTGTTCCTATTAGTATAACTTATTGCGCTTTTAAATCTTAAGTATACAATTACTGTGCAGTAAAAAGAATTAGTATAAAATATATTAATATTCTCATATAGATATATAGTCTGAATAACGAAGAAAACGGAGTCTTGGTAGCAATATAATCTAAAAATTAAGAAAATCATTTTTTTTTAATACCTACAATTACTATGCACTCCGTATTTTTATAGTAATTTAGGAGTTATTTTACTAACGTGATAAAACAAATTTGTTGTGTGATAATATTTTATCGTAAAAATTGTGAAAAAGTCTCTGATTTTTATCAAAAAATATTTTCCTATGTTACACAATTATATTTTACAAGTATTTCTTATTTCAAATTATATTTGTATTTTTTTAATTCTATTATTAATATTAATAATAGTTACTTTGATACACAAGTTTTAATTTAAGATCAAACAATTAATTTGTATATCCAAAATTAACAACTGTTGGTTTGTAGTTTATAGTTTTCACTTCTGTCGGCAGTCCTCATGACTGCTTTGAAATATTTTTACAGGGTTAAGTACCTACCAATTATAATTCAAGCAAAGTACAAACTTTGTTCACAAAGCCATAGAACAGGATACAAAAGGTTTGTGTAATTTTGAAATTTGATAAGGCGTTCGATACAGTATCACACAAAATACTTCTAGATAAATGGAATAAAGTACTAAGTAGGAATAAGAGGTTTAGCAAACACTTGGTTTAAAAGTTATTTGGAGGGTACGTCTCAGAGAGTAAACGTTAAAAATAAACTAGGAAACTCTGTATATATATAAATTTAGGTGTCTCACAGGGCAGTATTCTTGGGCCAATTTTGTTTCTAATATATATAAATTATTTATGTAACATCGACGTTGAGGGTCGAAAAGTTTTTTTTGCAGGTAATACTGCAATTTTATTTTCTTCTGAAAATTGGCATTTTGTATTTGAAACGATTAATAATAAACATAAAAAAATTGAAGATGTATTATATGATCGTTTCCTTCCTCTAAATATAAATAAAACCAAATAAAGTAATATATCTTCCCAAATAAAGTAATATATCTTACAACATTTCTTATCAGCCTATCGAACATGAACTTAAATTACATGTATGTAATGAAATAAGCGTTAACTGCGAAAAATGTAGAATTATAGAAAAAGTACAAAACATTTTATACTTGGGTACAGTGCTCAACTCTTTTCTGAAATGGGACAAACATGTTTCATACAAACAAAATTCGAAAAATGATGTATAAATTTGTTGAACTAAGATCTATATTATTTCTTGAAGAAATTAGAATGGTTTTTTTGCCTTTTTTTTCAGTCTGTTCTGCAGTATGACATTCTGGCATGGGGAGCAATTTGCAAAACGTCAATTTAACCACTTGAACTTTGAACACATTGCTCCGAAAGAGAGGTGACATAACAGGGGATAAAGTGGCTGATGGTCCAACAAAGACTTTTGTGTGGGTAAAGCCACGGTAGTATGAAGTCAAAACTGGGCTGTGGATGGTGAATTGGACAGTTAAGTACTTTGATATAGGCACACTTTGAAAAATTTATTGTTGTTTTTGAAACCCTGTTCCCAACGTTATCATTTATAAAATTGCAAATGGTACACATTTTCGCTTTGCAATTTTACAAGATATCGTTGTAAACTGAGTTTCTAAGATTTTCCTTTTAAAAAGTGTGTGTTTATGTATATATATACACACAACATAGTAAGGAGAATAACCTGTCTATGCTTGGAATATTTCGTTACGGACTGTACTTCGCTGTTAATGGTAGTGAATAAATTGGTTCTCGTACTGGTTCACCTTGCCATACATGTGACCGGCCTTTTCTTGTGCTCCCAGCTGATTGGTCTTGTCCGCTCAGTTCCGCGTAATCCTGTAGCTTCCAGCTATAGAGAGTTCCAGATGGTAATTTGCACGGCGCGGCACCCGTTTCTGTGCCTTTTCCTCGGAGATGAAATACTTCTTGTCATTATGTGGTTGGCGGCGACGCGCGAGTGGAGTGAAAATCGTTATTTTTCAGCGCAATTATGTAAAAATGAGAAAAGGGGGGGGGGGGGAGACTTCTTGGCAGTCGTGTGTGTCCTGTCTCAGCTGGGGAACCACAGAGACGAAGGCTTTTCGGCGAACTGCCGGCAGCGTCACTGCCGAAGTATGTCCGTTCTCCAGTTCTCGAGTGCGCGAATTTCCATACCGGCTCCCCCGTTCCGCCAAGTTTCCAGTGACTCGCCTGCGAATGCGTGCGTGCAATTTGATCGGCTCAGTGAAGCCAGGGTGCGGCAGACCTTCCTGCAGACAGCTCAGAGGTTACCGGGAACGCAGTTTCTCACTGATCGTCGAAAGAGAGGTCGATGGCCGCTGACATAACGCCGTAAGCGACAGTGCACCGTAGTGGACGCGGCCGGTATCCCTACAGTCGGAGTCGCTCTTGCAGAGAACATGCTTCCTGCTTGTCTTTAAGCCCTAGTTTATAAACTATGCAAGGGGCAATAACGCAACGCAAGTATTGTTCAACTTCCAACTTTTCTTGCGTAAATGACCTGCCTTTCCGACGACAATATCTGAAGAAAAGTTATCCGAAATCGCAGACTTTTTGTGCGTAGAAGCCAAGGATGTTCTGTTTAATACAAACAAAGCGTGTTCAAAATATAAACACTTTTAATAAATTAAATAATTCGCAATATCTTTGGTTTTCATATTAATATCAATTATCAAAAGAAGCCTAGGGTAAAATTTGTTTTGTACTGTTTTAAAATTGTAAGTTAAGGGTTGCTAACGTCTTGAAACTTGCGTGCTTCACAAACGACAGATTTTTCTTGCATTGGTTATGTGTTTTGCTTCATTGCACTCGTTGGTGTAGTTTATGAACCCGGTCTTAGTATTAAAACATGCTTTATAGTAATTTTTCTCCTGTTTTTGGTACCTTTTTTTTTTTAAAACGAAATACGTAAACAGAACTCCACTTCCGCCCTCGTGGATGTTCTGAAATTTGCTATTCGTCAACAGACACAACTGTGGTATCTTCAGCAGTTTTTTGAAGTTATACTTCTAATGCGACTTCCAACAAGGTTGCGTTAAACGTTTAACCCTACCATGTAGAATAACGCTACCATGGGGAATTATTTTGCATGCAATTAAAAACTTATTTTTTAATGATGCCAAAAGATGTATAACTTCTCACGCGCGTACCTAAGTACACGCACCCATTTTTTTATTTTCATTTTTTATTTCATTGATCCCCGAACATATACTCTATTGAGTATCGCTCAGGGACTCTTTGCCTTCACCTCCTGCCTAGGGTCTTCAGCAGGCTGTCATCTGAAGACGTGTGTGTCCAGGCCGAGAGCGCAGTGTCGGGGCACCGGGGCTGGAGGGGGGAGGGGGGGAGGGATGCACTCGTGTCCGGGGGACGTCGTCGCAGGCGGCGGTGAGGCAACGACGGCGGGAAAGTTGCGGGAACAGAGGGAGGTCGCGCGCATGCTTGGTTCATCCGCGGAAGGATACGACATGCGCATGCCGCCGCGTCCGAGCTGAACCGGGCGATGTGGCGTGGTGCATGAATGTAATCCCGAGTTAATGTTCTACCATGCGGCACCTCCCTCCCCCCCTCCCCGTTCAAGGATCAACCGAGGTTAATAGCGACTTGCTGCTACGGACTGTTTTTCCTGTGAAGTAATCAACTTTTATCACCCACAGAATGACTACAACTGTGATTGTAATTGTCAATAGATTCTACATACGAAATGGTCATTGAAAAACGTCCTGATGTGAGTTCTCTGCCTGAACAAATCGAAATTTTCAGTACTAAACGTTAAATAATGAAAGTATTTAAAAAGTTTTGACACGAACATGACGTCTTTTTGTTCCTAACTCTACCTCCCCACCTCCCCCCTCCCCAAACACTTTCAAAGAAAATTCATAAATTCATCTGTCCACAAAGCTAGCACATAGCTTCCTGCATTAAACCCGGGCACACCAGGTGTTGATGTGTTATTACCTGGCAACAGCGATGCGCCAGGACGCGTTGCTTTCGACAGTTCATGTGGAGTTATTGTTTTCCCTGACGTGTTTTGGGCCGGGATGTGAATGTTGGGAAGCCTTTTTACAGACGAGAGAGCCAAACGCCCGATCGTGCATCTTCGGTTTTTTTTTGTTCATTGTAACTCATAACTAATGGTCAATTAGGTCAAGATACGCTACATTATAAATACTTTAAAACATCGTGGACGGTTGATTAGGTTAGGATAGCTACATTAAAGATACTGTGAAATTATGTAAACGGTTTCCTAGCCCTGGATAGCTACATATTAAAAAGTTATTTGCTAAGCAACCATAAAATGATTTTACAGTATTTTTAATGTAGCTATACTTACCTAGTATAACAAACCATCCACAATGTTTTAAAGTATTTATAATGTGGCAAACCTATCCTAATGGACCGCAAAATGTAATGCCACACCGGTGTATACAATGAGATAGAATGGGGGAAAAAAGCGAGCATGAACTTGGGGTGTATCTCTCTCGTCTGTGGAATGAAGGCTTCCCGTGAATGTCTCTGAGAGGGCGCGGCACAGACGCTCAGCAGCGCGGAGCGGCTTGGTTACACTGGCCCGTGTGCGGACCGCAGCCACGGGCCTCTGGGGGGAAGAAGTAGGTCGCCAGGTGCCTCCCCCCTGTCCCCCCTGTACACCCCTCCGGCCGGCGCGGGTCACCAGGCACCAGCCGTCACCAGCCCCCTTCCCCCCTTGCTAGACAGGCACCGCCAGTTGCCATCCGTTCATCAAATATCATCTTGCAAAGCTTCACGTAATGCTTGGGTACGAACGACGACAACCAGGGGCGAACGCAGATTTTGAATTTGGTGAGGCAGAGCGAGAGAGAGAGAGGATAGAACCACTAGCTCTAGGTGTCCGACAGGGGACGCACCACAACGCCGAAATACCACAACGCCGAAATACCACAACGCCGAACGTACAATAACGCCGAAAACCATAACGCCGAAAACCATAACGCCGAATGCCAAATTGACTACAAATGTCATTGCAGGATTGCCACAAAGGTTAGGCTAGGCTAGGTTAGGCTAGCCTAGGTAGGTTAGGTTGTGGTATTTCGGCGTTAAGGGGCCCGCCTCGCCAGGGGTGTATGTGTGTTAGTGAGGCGGGATGGTAAGTGCGACGCTCGCTGGTGCTTATAGCGCGGTGTCTCCTCTGGACTGGCGCGCAGTCTTCTCGTCGTCACAGGACAACTGTGAAATTTGAGCGGTGACCATAACATTATATGGCCGAGAAATGAAGATAAAGGCGTAATGAAAGTCCCTTAAGTGCTTTCAAGAATCTGTACCGGTTGTTTTACGCATAAAAATTACTCTGAAAACATGCGTTTAAGCAATTTTAACTCTTCTAGAAATACAGTTTAAAAACTTAATCCAAAATCAAAAGGACTTTTTGGCCCTCAGCGAACCCTTAAATGCTTTTCGTAAGCAGAGCCCTTTCGGATATCATGAGTTGTTTTGAAATCGCGTTGTTTTTCCTGAAGCTATGCACACCGTATGATTTTATGGGTAGGCGAAACAGACACAAATTCATTCATTTGTTTTACATTTTGCTCGTGCTCCCCGCAGCAACATTTTTCGGCGTTACTGTATTTCGGTGTTGTGGTACACAGCAGTTTTCTAGCTGTCGGCGTTGCGGTCAATTTGGCATTCGGCGTTATGGTATTAGGCGTTATTGTACGTTCGGCGTTGTGGTAACGACCCATTTTTTTTTCTCATTAACTTTCGCTTTTATAGTTTCATTATATAGGTAGTTAAACCTTTCGCTCTGCAAATGGAATGATCCTATAGTCCACGTAGTTGCTCCGGCACCGAATCATAGCGGCGGGTGCGAAAACTATTTGTGATTCGCATCTCCTTGTTCATTCATCTGACGGCAGAACATGACCAATGCCTACGAATACATTGCGGTATGTCTATTTAGCCTATTGTCAAAATCTGTTGCACTATAACTCAGTGATAAGGTGATATTTGCGGAACAACAAAATCAGTCTAGAAAAATGCTCGTTCACATCTAATACATAAATAATATAAAATTAAATTAAACAAATTTATATATGATTACTTTGATATTTACTAAAACTTTTTCTTTATGCTTTAAGTATTTCGATAGTGAGTAATATTTATTTTAAATTAATAAATATTATTTTGGTTAATTAATGTTTCTTTAGAAAAAACATTGGTCGTCTGTAAAGTCTGTTTACGGACGATAGTTTAACGTGACGTCATAACAAAACATTGATGAAATGATTGCATACTTTTATGAATAAAATTGAATCATTTTTATTGAATTATCATTATTTTGTATGGATACAAAGAAGGAGTGAAATGAAATCTACAATTTGATTGATAAATTTAATTTTGCACTCATTAATTCATATATGTTTATTACTTTAACGGAGAGATTATTTTAACTATAACTTTTATACATGTTTGCTATTTAACTTCTTCCAATCTGTGTTATTCTGTTAAGGATAGGATGATGATAGGAAAAGTAGGAAACGAATGGGAGTGTTTCATGGATGATGTGAAGGAAAATGGCTTACCAAACACTAAGATGCAGTCAAAAATAATATATTTGCGCCACGGACTCTGCAGAAATGCTAGGAGGAACGGGTTAGCAAAGAGCAATAAATATGTTACATTGAAATGCATGGCATTTTTATTACGAGTCGAGGTTTGAATTGCGAAAAAATTTCACTTTTATCACAGTCATGTACCGAGTTAACACGCACCCTGTTTTTATTATTATTGCCAAAGAGATGCCTCCCCTCCCCGACGATTCATTTTTATTTGTCTGTAATAATGATGAATTTTTCATATATTATGGCTCGGACATATTTTATTAAAGCAAATCAGCAGTCAGGCCCGCAGCCGGTAAGGAACCAGGTTTGGCCTGTGATGTCCACTACCTCCTTCCAGATACTCAGATAATACTTGAAAGTTAAATAATAACTGACCAAAATATGCTAAACACAAGAGTCAAAAATGAAATATTGTTCAGTAGGCTTATGTGGGAGAGTAGCACTATCATTGTATCACACCCCCCCTCCCCCAATATAAAATAAATAAAATCCTAGATAATTTATTTATTGTTGTTAATAGCACAGAGGCTAACATAATCACATAAAAATAAAACAATAGGTTTCATACACCCAATACTGACAAAATTATAGCATCGTATACATACAAAATCACCTTGGTATACATATATACACCCTGAAGACATAAGAATTACTTAATATTGTCAGTTCTTTATTTATTCTACTTGTGTGATTTTTCCCACCTCTTAGTTCATCGTTAGCCTCCTATTATTTCGTCATTGCTCGAAGCCATTTTGATTGGCGCGTGTCGTTCGCTCTCAAGTCGCGATCAAGTGCTTACCGTTGCGGCCGCTAGGTGCGCCCAACCTTAGTTGCCGTGCGATGAGTGGCGCAACCTGTCGACGAGACGCGGTACTCGGTGGGTTGTCGCGAGTGCGCTTGGTGTTGCCAGACGTACCTAAATTACTGTCTACACGGTACCCAAGAAGATACGCTCGCGTAATGTACCAGAATTTAAGGGAAAATAATTAATAGACAAAAGATACTGGACAATATTCACGTGGAATGGAACACCAATTAGAATCGAAAACAGTCTTTGCCCTGACCGTTACTTACTGAAATTAACCATCCCTTCATATTTGAGAACAGCCTCGGCTACGCTAAATTTCTAAGGATCTCTGGAGAACCACAGGATCAAGTATCAAGTAAACCACCACATTTATATTACAATGATTTTTCACCAACCTTTAACCTGAAAATACCTTTTTTCACATGTGGCTGGACTAAGAGTATTCAACGTTTACATTCTAAACCCCAAACACGCTATTTAAAAACTACACGCGGACTTTAAGCCAATATTGCATTTACACTATAAAATGTTATGTTGTTATGCTATTGTGAGATTTAACAGAACAGTGCATATGTACTTTGTATTAAATAAGAGAGCTATATATTTTTTAAATTCTCTTTTGTGTATGTAACTGATTGACACCTGAACTGAGAACTTCTTGTACCCATAAGTACGTACCCGAATTGTGTGGACTATGGCTGGCTACAATGCCAGGCAATGCCCAAGTTATTTTAGTTTTTTCTTCGGTAGATAGCGCGGTTTGAAAATTGATCCTTATTACGGATTCGCCCGAAACAAAGGTGGGATCCAAACCCGTGGCCTCCTAGACTAAAAGTAATATAGTCTGCCTTTCCCCCACCCCCACAGCCGAGGACGGAAGTGATTGAATTAAATGACTAGCATTTTCGAGCAAGGGAATCTTCTTGCAGCTAGTTTATTTCCCGGAAAAAGAAAGTTGAAACGGGGGTGGAGGGGTGGGAGAAGAGGGTTGAACGAAAATACAGCTTATTTCAAATGGTAGTAATGCAACAGACGCGAAGCCGGAATGTTTTCTCTCGATAACAGCTCAGAAGCACAGGATGGCCACTCAGTGTTATAAATAATTGCAATAATTTTTAAAACAGGAATTACACCTCAGTATTGCAATATCTCGACAAATTTTTGTCACAGTTATATTGATAAATGAAAAAAAAATCTATAGTCTCGCCAATATGTCATCCTAATCTACTCTCGTTGGTTGTTGCTCTATGTGTCCGTCACATAAATAAAATATACGTTCTTTAAATTATTCATGTAATGGGAATTTTGGTATAATACAATTTCTAGGACATAACGCCATTGAAGTTTTGCACTGTTTATCATGGGAAAAAAAAAAATCAAAATTCGTAATTGCTGCGTTGTCAAAGTTTTGTTGTTCGTGTGCATTTTATGTTATTGTCGAAACTGTCACGTCTATGTTAGCCCATTGTGTTCGTATGTGCTGTTTGATTTTTAAGTGTGAATGTGTTCATCTGTGCTGCCGTTGTGTTCATAATAACCAGTTCAGGTTCATTGCTGGGTTTATCTGTTTGACATCAGCTGATTTAGGGTTTCTTTCTGTGGGTTTATGTTTTCATTTATATTTCTTAATTTGCACTTATGAATTTTTCCTATGGAAACGGTGCAAAACTGCAGTGACGCATGTCCAAGAAATTGTATTAGATCAGAAATATTAAAAAAAATTGGTGTCTGTAAAGTCGGTTTACGGACGATAGTTTAACGTGACAACGTCATAACAAAACATTGATGAAATGATTGCATACTTTTATGCATAAAATTGAATAATTTTTATTGAATTATCACTATTTTGTATGGATACAAAGAAGGAGTGAAATGAAATCTACAATTTAATTGATAAATTTACTTTTATTTGCACTCATTAATTCAAATATGTTTATTACTTTAACGAACATAGTATTTTAATTATAACTTTTATACATGTTTGCTATTTAACTTCTTCCAATCTGTGTTATTCTGTTAAGGATAGGACGATGATAGGAAAAGTAGGAAACGAATGGGAGTGTTTCAAGTTCAATGTGTTTCGAAAAAGTCAAATCGATGGTTGTTCCAATCGAGTGGAAGAGAGACAGATGCGGCGCAAGCGTACAATGAGCGTAACGAGACAATGTGCGCAACAGGACACTTTCGTGCGTGCAGCCGGCGTTCATCGATTTATTAGACGTTGTCACGTCAAAAATACGTTAATGTCCCTCTTGTGCACACGACCGTCATATCCGCTGTTGTGAATCAGCAGGTTGGAACACATGGCGGTCAAGTCTGGTGCGCACGAACTGCTGTTAATGTTACTGCTGGGCGCCAGCGGAACGGCCCGTGCTCGCTGTGATTGGCGGAAGGCCGGCCCGAGACCAGTGATGCCAACTTCTACGGAGTGTTCCCCCTATGACCCACTTCAAATACTTCTAGATTTCGATTGAAAACCCCTAAAGTTTTCACTCTACACCCTGTTCGAGAGCTAAAATTATTTTCTCTTGAACCTTACATGACCTTATTTTTCTGACCAAACAGAGCATAATAATTTTGAAAAATAACATTCAGTATCCACAAATTTAATACGAATAGAATTTATGTTTAAAGAATACATGTTTACTAACCCTGAAGTTCTGGATCGGTCTCCCAACATTTCAATTAATTTTGCTGATATTTTTTTTTTGCCAATCTGGAAAAGATTTGAACGCGAATAATTAATTAATATTATTATTATTTTTATTCCTTGGCACCACAAAAAAACATAAACGACTTACTTTGCATTCCAATAAAATTCAGTGGTACACAACAAACGGACACATCCTCAACCAGACAACTTAACAAAGTGAAAACGTTGAACGGTAAAAAGTAAAAACGTAATTCTCTTGACCAGCAAGTTGTTGTTGGTCGCAGTGCGAAATTCAGCCACCAGCGCCACTTGTGTTGCTGTTTTTTCTTCTTTTCAAGATATACACTTTAATTTCACACCCTCAAAAAAATTTCTTAAATAATGTACCCGCAAAAAAAAAAAACATTACATCGTGGTTCCCCCTAAATTTGGGTGTAAAACCCCCCAGTTGGCACCCCTGAGTGGCCGGGACTGGCCGCTGACCGGGGTCGCGCCCTGCTGGCCATGTGTGTCGCGGCTCGCGTGCCCGGCCAATGGGCGGCCGCTGCCAACAGCTGCAGATGCAGCTGCAATCTCACGAGATCTCCTGGCGTTCCAGATCCCAGCACTCTTCTCACATGCCGCTGTTTCCCGAGTGTTTGAATAACAACAGCCAACCTTTATATTTGTTTCAGTTTGATTTATGACCACTTCGCCGCTACCCTACTGCTTGAATCTGTGTGTGAGTGTGCGAGTGACTGGTTTTAATGTAGTAGGTAGCACCTATTTCCCCCCATCACCCGGTTTTGATACTATTTGCTGTATGTTTAATTACTTTCCTTTTTATGTATGTCTATGCTTAATTTTTAATTACTTTAAATTAGTTATGGTTGAATCTTTTGTAATAGTTAATATTTGAACATTGAGTTAAAATTTTAATTTGTTCTCTTAATATTTAGTTAACATCTGCTTATATCATGCTTAATTTTTAATATTCCACTATTTGATGTAATTAAAGTGGTTAAGTGTAAGAAAAGGCGTACGGCCTTAACTTCGCCACCAATAAAGAGATAAATAAATAAATAATTTTTTTCACACGGACCGGGGGGGACCCTTCTTTTCCCCTTGCCCTTCGTTAAATACGCGCTTGAATATGCTAATTGTAGTAAATAATATTAATCGCTAAGTAATTTACCGTAAAAATTTCCAATGCGTTGTACTTTCGCAGAAAAACTCAAATCTAACAACTGTTTTGTTCAAGCTTAACCAAATAACAAAAGAAATGAGCCAAATGTACGGAACATACGAGCATAGGTAACCACTTTTTTTAGCTTCAAAGTTTTTCACATGTACTGTTGTACAATGGTAACGTAAAACTTTGCAAGTGGTATAAATAGTTCGTAATAAAGGATAAATACTAATCACTACACGTGTGCACAGACGACAACATAGAGGGATTGAACTATTATCTTAGTATGACAGCATCTTTTAAATAATGTGAATCTATGTTGATATTGGGGTAAAAAAGGAAGGAAAAAAAACCCGGAAGAAACACGTGACTACATTTCACACTCGTATCACTACGTATCTGTACTTGAGTGCAGCGACTATTCGGGGTGTATTGGGCAACAAGACGTCTTGCTGAGTTGGGTATCCTTCAAGACCGCCTCGTTCTGCGTGGGGAAGCCTTCATTTCACAGACGAGAGAGCCACACCCGACGTTCATGCTCGCTTTTTTTTTTTTTCGTTCTATCATTGTATAAACCGGTGTGGCATTAAATTTTGCAGTCGATTAGGATAGGTTAGCTAAATTATAAATACTTTAAAACATTGTGTATGGTTGGTTATGAATCATTTTATGGTTGCTTGGCAAATAACTTTTTTTATATGATTTCACAGTATCTTTAATGTAGCTATCCTAACCAAATCAGCCGTCCGCAATGTTTTAAAGTATTTATAATGTAGCTAACCTAACCTTTTACAATGAACAAAAAAAACCGAAGATGCACGATCGGACGTTTGGCTCTCTCGTCTGTGTAAAGAAGTCTTCCCTTCTGCGTGAACAACAGCCGCACTTGGAGCTGATAATTAAGAGCGTAGCATTTTTTTTACGATGTGTGCACAAAGTGCAATGCATATTGAAAGAATGAAAAAAGGCTACATACAAATAAAAATTATATATGTGTTTTTATATAATATACTTTAGTGCTTGATACTGAATACTGGTCCATATTATATCTATTATAATATATATAATATATATTATTATATATATATATATAATAATAATATATATTATATATATATATATATATATATATATATATATATAAAAATTTACTGTTTATATTAGTGACTGAAATTGTGTTCATTAACTTTTTCAAGTGTTTTTATATTGGTTATGTTTCCGTATGTATAATTCATTTGCAATAGAAGTTATTATTTAATAAATAATTAAATTAAATCAAACATTGAGCATATTTATTGATTTTCATTATTAACTGAAATTTTTCTCGATTACTTTACTAAATTTAATTATTAATATTGAATGCTGAGAATTATTTTAAAAATTTTAATTTGATTGAATTTATACTTTACCAACCAAACGGTCCTTTTATTATTCTCGTGATAACGTGTTATAAATCGATGAACGCCGGCTGCACGCACGATAAAGCATGACTCATTGTCACGTTCCGCCTGAGCCGAGCGTGCAAGAACCAGCCAACCACCGTGCGAAAAAATCTTCCATAATATCAAACAGGTTAAAGCGGGCTTTTTAAAAGCAGCAATTAAATATTTTTGAATTATTTGTCCAATTTCGTCATTTCAAATTAACAATTTATTGACATTGATTTGATTTCAGTTTATTTATGTAACTAATTGTTCTTAATTATATTTAAACAAATTATTTAAATTAAATTTGCAAAAACTGCAAAATAATATTTGAAAATTAAAAAGTATGCAATTTTTCATCAATGTTTTCTTATGACATTATCACGTAAAATTATCGTCCATAAATCGACTTTACAGACAACCCCCGTTTTTTTATTTGACTTAATTATTTGCATGCAAAATGAAAGTTCGTTTTTTTTTTTTACTACGCCAACTAAGTATGACTTGTAAGGCTCGGGTGTTTGAACAGTGGTGCACTGGGTAAAAGGTGAAGGGTCCCTGTGTGTCCAGCGGTGTGCTGAAGGGTGTGCCGGTGGTGAAGGGTGTGCCGGTGTGCCGACAGACCGCCATGCGGCTGTGGAAGCGACGCTGCTCGGACCCCAGCCCGCAGCTGGTGAGCCTGTCGCCGCTCAGCCAGGACGAGCCACCACCCGAGCCGCCGCCCGCCGAGGCCCAGCCCCGCCCCGCTCGCAAAGGTGATTCCCCCCCTGCCCTGCCATGCCCCGCCCGCAAAGGTGATTCCCCCCTGCCCTGCCATGCCCCGCCCGCAAAGGTGATTCCTGCCCTGCCATGCCCCGCCCACAAAGGTGATTCCTCCCCTGCCCTGCCACGCCCCTCCCGCAAAGGTGATTCCCCCCCCCTGCCCAGCCATGCCCCGCCCGCAAGGAGATTCCCCCCCCCTGCCTAGCCACGCCCGCAAAGGTGTTTCCCCCCTGCCATGCCATGCCCCGCCCGCAAAGGTGATTTAGGTGATTCCCCCCCCTGTCCTGCCACGCCCCTCCCGCAAAGGTGTTTCCTGCCCTGCCATTCCCCGCCTGCGCGGCCCTGAGACGGGTAAACTTTCTGTACAGTTCACAGTTTCCTTCTCATTACGTGTGGGCTGTGCACTTGGGTCGGTTACAACATACGGGCCCCCTGACAACATTGCAATTTTAACACTGCGTGGTTAGTTACCTAGTTAATTTACTTAATAAAACTCGGACACTGACAAGACAACACACAGCTTAAACTTGCGGGTCTAGCAGCATTAAAATTTGCATAGGAGTTCCTTATGTAACGTAGGTGAGCAGTAAGAAAGGATGTTTGAAAATTCATTCCTTAAGAGGGTGAAATAGAGGATGAAAGTTTGGGAAATCCCATCGGACACACAGCTCGTTCCTAATAAATCAATTCCATTGTGTTTATAAAATTATGTATTCCTACCCTAGTTACCTAAGTTTTTTAATATGTATTTAGAATTGCATCATACTACATTTACCTGCAGAATAACAGATTCAGTTAGTTAATATAGAGATAAGTAATAAAGATAAAACAGTGAGATGCTCGAGCCGTCATGTGACGGTGGTACCGGGTGTTGCAGGGCTGGCCACGTGGGGCAAGAAGGTGGGGCGACGCTGGGAGCAGCTGAAGCGCAGCGACTCCTCGGAGCTGCTGGCGGTGACTCCGGGCCGCCGCCGCCACTGGTCGCCCAACAAGGCCGCCCCCGAGGGCACGCAGGCCGGCCGCCCGCGCCGCATCTCGCGGGTCGAGTCGCTGCGCAACCTGTTCGCGCGCTCCGGGGGCGACGCCCCGCGCCCCGCGGCCGACAAGCGGACCGGCGCGGAGGCGAGCGAGGAGTGTCGCAAGGGCCTCGCCGACCTGTACCGCCTCGAGGAGGCCCAGCAGAGGGCCGTGGAGGGCCTGCTCCAAGAGGCCGGCGGCCCGGGGACCTGTGAGGACCTGCTGGCCACCCTGAGGACTCTGCCCGTGCTGGCGGAGGAGACCCCCAGGCACGGCCGCCGGCGCCAGAGGGCCGTGTCCGCCGGCTGCGACGACCTGGGCGAGCTCTGCGCCCTCCTCGGCCACCTGCTGGCGCGCTCCGACGAGAGCGGCTACGAGAGCGACTCCACGCGCGCCGGCTCCGACTCCCCGCGCGGCTCCATCAAGTCCTCGGCCTCCGGGGTGCAGCCCCGCCGCGGGGTCGCGCCCTGCCCCGGCGAGGAGGACATCGGCGCCATCACGGAGGAGGAGTCCCCGGACACGTCCGACGACAGCCTCCAGGGCGACTGCCCCCGGCGCCCCAGGGCCGCCGTCGACGACAAGCCGTCCTTCTCGCGCAAGAGGAACACCGGCATCCGGAGGGGCGACGTGAAGAGCGCGGGGCTGGCGGTGTCGCGGCGCCCGCGGCCCGAGGGGGAGGGGGGCGGAGCCCCGGGCGCGGGGTCCGAGCCGGCGGGGCAGAGGCCGGGGGAGGGCGCCGGCGACCCGGGGCTGCACGTCGAGAGGAAGGACGCGCTGTCCAGGTCTGCGGGCTACGCGGTCGCCTCCGTGGAGCCCGGAGGACTGGCTCACAGGTGAGGTCTGGGCGCCACAATCCTCCCGCAGTTTGCAGTGGTCTCTTACTCCGCAAGTGATTGTGTGTAGCCGGTAGATACCAGCACATTTTGTATGTCTGAAAATAGAACCTTGAGCACCAAGCCCCACTTGAAAAATGTTGTTTAATTATTTTGAGTAATTCGTAGGGCCACATCTTGAAATATAATATTGAAAAACCTTATCATGAGCAATTAAGATTTAAGTGCTCATAAACCACTAACTACAGTGATTAGACGTGTGTGGTCTTAAACATGTTAGGACAGAGTTATTTGAAGAGAAAAAAAATATTTTTTGCGTAATCCAATTAGTTGTTTTGGTCATTTACTTGACTTAAGAATTTCATGATAATGTTTTCAAAATTGATCCATTAGAAGCGGCAATAACAAGGGAGTGTTTTTTTTTTAAATTAGGCAGTAGGCTGCTACATCGACTCCACAAAAATCCTGTGGGCAGCACTTAGTTGGAGCACCAGACCACAGCTTACTCCCACCTTTGATTTACCATGGCTTCAAACTATTTCTGAACTAAAGTTGGCAAATTACGCCACTATGGAGATGAATAGGATCTATTTCAGTGTGCTCCAGAAGCATATGATGTTGAACTTGGAGTAGTGATTATAGCAATCTTCACTTTAAGTTACCCAGATATAACACTGTCTCACTTGGTTGTAACATCCGAGAGGTTATAGCAACCTTTTAAAAGTTTATCATCACACCCTTTTAAAGTGATCTCACACCCTTTTTACAATGTTATCTTTAAACCGTTTTTACGAGGCTATCATTACAACCTTTTTTACAGTGTTATCATTGAACCCTTTTTATGAGGCTATCATTACACTTTATTTACAGTGTTTAGCATCTCACCCTTTTAAAATATTACACCCTTTTTACAAGGCTATCATTAAACCTTTTTTACAGTGTTATCATTCAACTCTTTTTAGGCTATATAATCACAACCTTTTTACAGTGTTATCATTAAACCCTTTTTACGAGGCTATCGTTACAACCTTTTTACAGTTTTGTCATTAAACCCTTTTTACGAGGCTATCATTACACCATTTTACACTGTTATCATTAAACCCTTTTTACGAGGCTATCATTACAACCTTTTTTACAGTGTTATCATAGAACCCTTTCTTACGAGGCTATCATTAAACCCTTTTTACAGTGTTATCATTAAACCCTTTCTTATGAGGCTATTCTTACACCCTTTTTACATTGTTATCATTAAACCCTTTCTTATGAGGCTACCATTACACATTTTTTATATCACAGTCTTTTAAAATATCACACCCATTGTTACGAGGCTATCATTACACCCTTTCACGAGGTGATCCAGTGAAGATGTATGTCCAGCGCCATCGAGGACTGTATAGCGAGGCGGGTGGTTGCAGGGACGGGCGCCTGCAGGCCGGCCCCGAGGCGCTGGCGGCGAGCGGGCGGCGCCTGCGCGGCCTCGCGCCGGGAGACGACGCCAAGGCGCTCACGGGCATGAGGAAGTTCTCCCAACAGCTGGAGCAGACGGCGCCGCGACGCCGCAGCTGCGCCCTGGCGGCGGGGGCGGGGGGCACCCTGCCGCGCCGCCCCAAGTCCCAGGGCCTGGCCATGTTCTCGGTGGCCTTCCGCAAGGGTCCGGGCCACAAGTCGCTGGGCTTCAGCGTGGTGGGCGGCCGGGACTCGCCCAAGGGCAGCATGGGCATCTTCGTGAAGACCGTGTTCCGGTCGGGCCAGGCCGCCGAGGAGGGGAGCCTCAGGGAAGGTGCGTGCCCTCCAGCTGTCTCTACTACTTGTGTGGATGTGATCATTTGACATTTATTGTTCTTTTTTGACAATATCTAATGTATGTATGTATTTAACACAGGGTTTAACAACCGGTGGTACAAGGCAATATTGCCGTTGGAATGCAATCAAATTCTGACATAAATTTTTTGCATTAGAATTAATGTCTATGATTATTTATTTTTTCAGAGTTGTGTACTATAAATGAAACTGCAATTTTGCAATAGGCATTTTTTTTTTAATTTCTAAAATAACCGTAGTTTATATATTAATATCTAAAACTAAAAGATTAAGTAGGCCTAGTGGTGCGCCAATGTTTCTGAAAATGTTGAGTGGTATGGAGTTGCTAAGACGTCGGGAACCCCTGTTTTAACGGATCAGTGAATGAAATAATGGGCGAACGTAGGGGAAAGACGTTGATGGGGGTGATATATCCCACCAACTTAAAGAAAATTTTTTTAAAGCTAACAGCAAAAATGAAATTCAGCATAATGCTCCTGCAGTCAATAAATACCTCAGCTCTCAAAGCACATTACTTGCACTTGGTTCTCAGATACTTGTATTAAATTAAACATTGCGCAATGAGTCGTCTATCCTAGTCTTCTTCAGCATCAATAAAAATTGTTTGTTCTTTGTATTTCATATTGGTTGGTTTTCATCTCGCTTTCAACACATGGAAACTAGTTATCATGAAAACTTCAAAATTTGCATGCATTTACTTATGCTCATTAATTTCCCCATTCATACATAGCCTACATGGGTAGTGAATTTCAAACTCGTAGAAAAGAATATAATTTACCTCCAATGGCAGAGGCACCAGGGGCTCAGCTTAGTTTGAATTTTTTTTTTTAATTCTTCTGTTTACCCTGATAAGACATAAATTATAGAGACCTGCAAAATTTGCGGATTCAATGACCTCCAGGATAGACTCTACTACACTCTACACACTCGGGCAAATGCCACCTGTTCATTGGCTGCTGACTTGTGAGTCGTCTCGACCGAGTGTCTGTGATTCGACACTTCTTTGAGCGAGGGTCTCTAATTGGCCCTCATTACTCCAGATTAACAGTGAACCAATTGCAGAAGCAGCGCTAAGGTATAATTATTTGAATTGTAGCATATCACGAAATGAATCCGCGAATTTTGCAATTCTCTAATTATAAGTACTTATATTGTTAACAGTATTGATAGGAACCCTTTCAGGTAATGTGATGCAAACAGACCACACCGATAACATTTACGGTGACAGAAAAGATTAAAGATTGTATTTAATTCTGGGAATTCGTAAAGTTGTACGTTTGATAATGGGAGAGCAGCCCGACGAAACATATTAGCCCCATGCCGTCGGTTTCTCTCGATGGCCTCTGCCAGTGGTGATGTTCGGAGCCGCGGTTGAGCGCTCGGTGAGGAGGAAGACAGCGGGAGCTGGGGAACGTCTGCAGCGTCGCCGTGTGTTGTCGCAGGGGACGAGGTCCTGGCAGTGAACGGCTGCCCCCTGCAGGGCCTGACGCATGCGGAGGCCATCAACCTCTTCAAGAACATCAAGTGTGGCGACGTGGTGGTGCAGGTCGGCCGCAGGGACCCTCAGCAGCGCAGGTGACCGTGCGTCCGACTGCGTGTTTCCCGGGGGGACATCTGTCAGCATTGTGCACCAAATATTACAAGAGCTCTTAATAAGTTTAGACCATTATTTCAACTTGGTACACGTTAACTATTACTGTACAGTATTGTCTACAAAAAAATATTAAAATATTTTTTTGAAGTGTGACTAAAATATAAAAAAAGACCTTCATATTAAACATTTCATGGGGAAGGGGGGATGTATTCTGATTTATGCAATATTTTGAGTATTAATCAGGGGTGGACACAGCAGGATGCTCGGGGCTTGTCTGAAAAGTTCCCGATATCCGCATGGAGATGGCAGCACTCTTGCCAACGAAGATTGAAGAATGTTTGTTGCTCATGCTTTGGAATGTACTCTCTGAAATTTCAGCCATTTGGGATGTGCATTAATTTTTTTAACATTTGTTTGCAGGAGTCGATGCATACGTTTTTGTGAAAATGGAAAAAAAATTTGATATTGAGTTATTGAATATTTGTTTTTGAAAGGCAATACGCCTACGCTAAAATAACGTATTGGGACTCTGCACCATCATATACCATAATAATGTTTTGGCTGTTGAATTCAAACATGGCTGTACCAGTTCGGGTGAAGAACTTTTGCAACACCAAAAACTGCAAAGGGGGAATCTACTCCAAAAAAAGGCAAAGACTGTTACTTTGGCCGGGAAAGTGGGATAGTCATACAATTTACTTAATGAATTATATTGAAAAGAAAAAAAAACATGACATGTGCATACCACACATAATTACTTGACAAGCTGAAGGCAGAAATTGCAGAAAAAAGTTTAATTTGCAGAAACAAAAAAAAATTTGTTTCGCCAAGACAATGCACCAGCTCACATCTCAGAGTTTGGTATGGCGAAAATCTGTTGCGGTTTGAACTGCTTGACTACCCTCCTTACCAGATATATTTTGCAGAGACTCATGCAAACAATTGTTAAAATACAACTGTGCGTCCTAAATGGCACACAATTTATACATGTTTCATTTGGGACTTGAGAAATATTTTGGGGTTGGAAGGGGAGAAGGGAGAGGCATAGATGATTTGATTCCTCATGGAAGCAGCAAATTTTAAATTCCTACTCTTTTTTGGAATGGTTGTGCTATCAGTTTTAATAAGTTAGTATGTAAACAGTATCCCAGTAAACGTTCCCATTAATGTTTAAGATGCCTTAAAAAAATATTTTTAAATAATAAGTTCTCACCTAGGAAAATCTCATTTAAAATAACTGATAAAATGGTTTTTATCATAAATTAACTGTTTACATAATAAATTACAATCGCCTTCACTGCCATGAATGTGTTACTTCCAGAGCCAGCAAGTCGAAATCCTGCGACGACCTCGACAAATTCAACTGACCTCCATCGGCGGTGCACGTTCCCCGGGGACTGAGCGCTCTGTTACCTCGGCTAGGCTGCAAACAGCTTGGATTTCCGAGGAGGAAACGTCAATCAGTTTTGCAGCTTCTTTGGCGCGCAACATGCGTTGTGCCGATAGCCACCACGGATATGGTTATGCATGTTGACAAGCGCATCCCGTAGCGCTATCTGTGTTTTTGTCGTGCGGAGCCATTCTGTTCTAATACCATTTTCATCCAGGCAATATGTTGGTTTTATATGACATCAATATGGTGAATAGTATTTTTTTTTATATAACTTCTTGATTTACTCTGTATTTTATATATGTACTTAAATCATGCTTAAAATGGTTCTACACATGATTATATAGGATTCTAAGTATTCATTTACTTCTTTATGCATATACTATTTTATAAGTGTCTACACACAATGTTCCTACACAGTTCACGTGCAAAATTAATTTAACTAAACCAGCATTCTTCAGTATGAACTTGTAGTGTGTTTTTTTGTAGCATTGGGTGCAAAAAAATATGGTGCATCAAAACAGACTGCTACAGAGTTTACCTAATAATCATAAACCAAATGGTGGTTATAGTTGCTAAATATTTTGTAGTTTTGATACAGTTGTGTTATGATTGTGCTTGTATTGTAGTTCATGTGCTTTATTATTGTATATTTTGTACTTTAAGTGAAACAGAATTTGATGAAAATAAATATGATTGCTATTTAAAAGATCGTGAACAAGTTTGTTTGTCAAGCTGCAAGGTTATCCTGTATACCTAGGAAGTGTTGTGTAAAAATACCCTTAAATTATGCTACAAATACCCCACGAGTCAGCTGATCCTGTACATTCGAAACCTGTCCATGTGCTGGATAGTGCTGCGACTGAAAGCGAAGGGGATCAGGTCTCCGGCTCAAAAACCAGCCAAGGTGCGCAGGGATCTCAGTCAAGAAATGTTACATAAAGAAAAAAAAGAACCATGGCCATTAAGTATCAATGAGGAACTAAAGATGCTGGAGCTACCCGTAACAGCGTCAGACCCAGATGGTGGCCGGAGCTGGACTGCATGCATTAACTCTGTGGTGTTACTTCTGCGCGTACGGAGCGCAAGTGAAATCGTGAAATAAACTTATTTTAAAATATAGTGGCCAGTCTGTTTTAAACATATGTATGCTGAAAAACACGTACACACTTTACATCTCAGTCTTGCATTTCGTTAAAGCTATCTCAGTGCCCAGGGAAGTACAACGTCGGACATGACCTTATGGATAAGCCTGGGTGAAGGCCGCCTTCACGCTCTCCCGGGGCAGCCGGATCAAGGTGCCATCTCCCTCGGCAGTCTCAGGTTATAGGCTGTCTCTTAACATTTAGGCTCAGCAGGTGGGGACTCGTACCTCATGCAGTTTACCATCAATTTATTCAGCACCGGCCCTATGACAGTTTTCCAACTGGCTTGGGGCTTTTTTTGGCTCTTCCACCCACACTCGAACTCTACATTGGCCAGGGACATGTCGTGGCCATATCCATCTAGGGTGGGGGAGGGTGGTTCTACTGCCTCTTAGCCTGCCTCCCAACAGAGGGCCTACCTCGTCACCGTCTGTGTGCAGCTCTGGTGTGTCCGTTACATCTGGATCCGCACCTTTGTGAGTCATCCCCATCCGCGTCGTCTCAGGGTGGTCGGTACAGTATTGCCTACCGTGCTACATGTTTTTCTTGGTGCGTCGGGATCTGAGGTGTGTCGAGCAGGATGACGCATGGCCCAGGGTGTTACATCTGTATCAATCTTAGTGTTCGCATTGCTCAGTGGTGACACTAGTGCCTGGTACCGCCTACCGGTCTCAGAGTGGTTGTGGAACCCACGTCGGTGTCTCTGACCCAAGGGTCGCAGTGAACAGGAGATGCCTGGCGGGGGGCGGTGCTTCCGTCCTTTTTCATGCTACTTTGCTGCTTGGTCCTCAAGAAAAGTGGTCTTCCAGGTGATGTCTTGGTGGATTGTCTGTAGTTGGCACTCGCCCAGCCGTGCCAAGTATGTACTGCGACCCAGTCATCTTGGTACGTGTGGTGTTCTACCCTATCCACCTCAGTCGGTTAGGTTAACCGCTTGTGGGGTGGACACAACAGGGAAGCTCCAGGACCTTAGGCTCAATGGCACTGCTTTGTATGTGTAGAGGTATACAAGTAGGGAGAATATGCCGACTGGCTCATCACGTGGCTCTTACAACCAACAGGACACCACAAATATTTATTAAATTAAATTACTAAGGGAACTGATTTTACATGAAATGACAACAGGTTGAGTACATGCAACGTTACTGAGTGCAATGGCACAGTGGTCCAGTCCACTGAGGACTCAGTCCTGCACAGTGGTTTCGCTGTGCGTTGGGAGAGAGGTAAGTCCTCGCATAGACAAGTTTTGGTTGCAGCTCTGGTGGCGGGTGAGTCATTGTGGCATGATGTGTTGTGTTGTTAACTATATAGTAATCAGTTAACACAAAATGTGTGAAGGACTTCCACACGGAACTATTTAAGTCCCTAACTTGTGTCTCGGGAGCACAAAATGGGTGCAAGCGCTAGCACAAAGCGGTGACATAAAAAAATAATGTGAGCAAGTCTTTAATTGAAATAGCTTAAAAAATTAGTGTAAATCAATACAGAGCATTAGCCTTATTCTCTTGAATTATAATTTTAGTGATAAAGGTTTAAATCTGTAACTGATGTTGATGCCGGCAGTGTCAGCATGTTGCAATTCTATGTCACGTTACTAGTTGATTGGTACCCGGAATTCAAATACTGCCCGAGGCAGAACGTCAGTATATATTTCTGACCTCTATAAATTTTGTAGCCAGTGGTGGTTTAAAATATATTAGAATAATTGAAATTAATGAATGTATTTAATTTGTTATTCTATCAGGGCCGGTGCAAGGTAAATTGGCGCCCTAGGCGAAAAACCTATATTGCCGCCCCTCCCCCCTCCCCCCCCCCGGGCCGTACACCCCAAAAAAAAATTTTCCTTGCCTCAAAATACATCATGTAAGCCTAAGATTTTGTCAACAATCAAATGTAAGCAGGCTTGTGTTTTTTTTTTACTTATTACAAATCACGGGTCTCCGTGGACCTTAAATAATTACTTATATAAATATAAACATTCCAAACTGTTACAAAAATCCATTTTCATCTAGTTTCAATAATCGTTACACATATTATATCAGCTGTTATGTGTCGTGTTGCGCCGCCCCCAGCTACTTGGCGCCCTAGGCGGTTGCCTGGTTCGCATATATGGACGCGCCGGCCCTGAATTCTATTAAAATATGTGGGTATATTATAACTTTGAAAATATATTTGTGTTAACCAATAGATACAAAAAAAAAACATCGTAGATGCAATAAAATGAAAATTGCTGAACTACATATAATAAATGACATGCAATACGTCACACCACATTTTAGGGTTGCCCATCGTATATTTTACCACCAGTACCTACCCATTCGTTACTAAATACGCCAAATTCGTGTGCAGAAATCGTAGAAGGTATGCTCTACGCCAAAAAAATCATAAAAAATATTAATTGTCGATTTATTGAGATCAGAATATCGATATTATATTGCAATAGGTTTATTTATAAATGTGTATCGAGTAATGACACCCTAATATCGATCTATTGGATTCAAGTATAAATGAAAACAAACACATGTGCCGATTTGTTTACAACTAAATTGGCAGAAATTGTAAATGGCATCGCACATAACGTAAAATAAGAAAATACGAAAACGTGCCCTGACTGCTCCCCAGATGATAAAGGCGTTATTTTATTTTTCAGTCTGTTAACTACTTACCAGCTTTGTTACCAATTTCTTTGCATGAGGTTATGTGGGTCGATATAACTTGTTAAAAGTAAAAGTCGACACAGCTCGAAAATTAATTAGAATTTTTTGCATACGGCAATGTAAATTGAAATACAGAAGTGTTTATTCGTTTGTTGTAGAAAGTACAGTAGGTACTCGAGACGCGTGAGTTGCGGAGTTGTGTAGCCGTCGATGCGTTTCAGTTAGTTTCGGGCGGTGTATAATGGCAGGCCAGGTAAATAAGCAATAAAGTCAGTAATATCAATACCAGAGAACTTTTAATTTGTTTCAATGCGGAGTTTTTGAATTGTTACCAATTTACTTTCTTATACGAAGGCGAAGTAAGCTTTAAATACTACCTTGGATTTTGGTAGCCAATTCAGGAACCTAAATCACTTATCACGTATATCTTGTGATAGAAAGAGGGGTCCAAAAGCTTGGTTTTGATATAAGTTTAACCTACTAGTTAATAATTTTAAGCCTTTTATCTATACAAATAAGTTAACATAAGTGAGTGGGAGTGTGGGGAAAGCTGGGACACAGGATACAGAGAGGGCATTATAGGTGTAAGGTACCACTGCAAAATAGTGGAATTTGGGAAAGTCTAACTGTAGACAAAATTATGTTTTCTGGGAAAAACTTTAATTTCGAAAAGTACGAACATCTCCTTTCGGAGTGTCACGTGGTGCCAGCGATGAGGAAAATGTTTGGAGTCGCGGCCGGGCTTTTCGGCAGGTTGACAGCGTTGTGGAGGCGTACCGGGCTGCGGTGAGGTACGCCGCCGTGACCTCCGCGCAGGTGCTGTCGACCGAGGGTGGCGATGGCTGTCAGGTGACCTCCAGGTGGTCCCAGAGGAACCTCGAGACGGAGAAGATGACCAAGTTCCAGCTGACGCACGTCCTGGACGGCTCCCTGAGCAAGGTGGCGGAGCTGTTCCCGGTCGACGTGGCGTCCGAGTATGTCCCGATTTCCATGGCTACTGCCTTGAAATGCTCTTTATATTGGAGAATCAATTAATGACAGAGTCTTTTGCTATGGAACAAATCAATTCAGCAGTCCTTGTGAGGACGGGGCGATAGTGGAACGAGCGTGAGCGGAGGACACTGGATCTGGGAGGAGGGAAGGACTTACGAAGGAGGCTCCAGAGGGGGGAGGCGTGAGGGTAGTTGGGGGGTGGGAACTCCTTGCCACCGGGCAGATGCCCAATTGCAGGTGTAAATTATTATTAAAGAGTACAGTAGTGTCCACTAATCCGGATCAGATAGGACTGGACCCTGTTCGGATCACCGAAAGTAAGTATAAAACTGAATTTGCCTTAAAATTCACAATAAAATCTTATATAACTATAACAATTGATATTTTTTCCTTCATAAATACAATTTTTAGTTTTAATATTACTTTATACAAGACCTAAGTTTTTTTACCTATTATAGAATTAACATAAAACATTTTTCTGAATACAATCCAAAATTTATTGATTGCACAGTACATACAAAATAACCACCGTACATTACTGTTTAATAATTTAAAAAAAGAAAGAAACTCTAATTTCTGAATAGGACTATGAAATAAAACTACAGTAAGTACTGTACTGAAAACGAAAAATAACATTTAAAAAAAAAACACTGTCCGTATTAATGTGATAGAAGTGAAACATATTTGGCAATTCAAACCTCGACTCCTAAGTACATCGTAAGGGATAAAACGGCAAAGGGAGAGAGAATGAAGACTATTTTCTAAATAAACTGAATTAACAAAATTATTACTCACTTCATAATAACTGCTCAGGATTTCAATAGTTATTGATAAATCAATAATGATTAATTTTGAATAAATATAACTCACTGTTAATACTCAGACCATAAAGAAAAACTGCATGTTACTATTTCTTCAAACAATCCAGCCATTCGGAACATGCCAAATCTCTGATTGAAATTCATGACAGGTAGCGAGCGCTGTCTATCCGGGAAATGCAGGGGCTGCCGCAACAGCACGCTCTACGTTGCTGGTTGAACAAGGATGAACTTTAGCACGTTGGTAGCAAATTTAAAATTCAAGGAACGATAGCTGACTTTAAGGATACCTGTATCTATTTTCTGAAACAAGTGCATGCACACTCTCTTTGTCTTATTCTTTTGATCCTCTATCTCTCGTGTTCCTATTTTTTTTTTTTTTGGCGGGGACAAATCATCGCGCAAAGAGGAGAACGAAAACGAGCCCAGCAATGTGTATAGCATAATGTTCTTTTCATATCTGTACGCTATCCGTTTTGCATCGGAAGCGTTTCACACAAATGTTCCACAAAAATGTTGCATTAAAATTCGGCCTTGAAATTTTACACTAGTTGTGTCCAAAGAAGTTTCACTTCAAAAATGTTATGGTTACCACTCAAGTCTCGTAGTTGCCCCGTGCACGACGAGAAGACCGCGCGCCAGTCCAGAGGAGACACCGCGCCAGAAGCACCAGCGAGCGTAGCTAACACCCACCCCCCACCCCCCCACCACTGACCGGGCGTGCTGCTGGGGGTGACGGCGACGACGCGTGTGCAGGCTTATCTCGGCCGTGTCGCCCTCGGGCCGGCTGCGCGCCGTGGTGCGAGAGCTGCCGGCCGCCGCGGGCACGGCCAAGCGCCAGCTGCTGGAGGTGTGGAAGCAGGCCGTGCTGTGGCTGTCCCTGGACCTGACTGCGCTGGACGTGCACGGCGACGTGTACGCTGATGGTGAGGGTCCCGTGTGCCGTGCGTCGCTCCAGAGTGGCCGGGCTCCCCACCAGTCAGCATTCTGAATACTGGATCATGGCACGGTCGTTCAAGTAGGGAATAGAAAAAATAAAAAAATTAAAAAAAATATGTGAATAAGACTTAGTCTGTAGTAGGCCGAAATTTTCAAAATCAATGATTCCTAAAAAAATAAGGAATTATGTCCGTAAAATAAGTAAAATAGTTAGTAAAAGCTAATAGTAAAAATTGCAAATTTTGATAATGGCTAGTAATTTATTGCTATAAATAGGGAAGATTTATGAAATATTTTAGTTTAGAAATCTTGTAAGAAATAAAATTGCCGGAACGTATAAATTAAGTTTTAAATTATTAATAATGGATATTGTTGGCAAAATTTGTCCTTGGGATAATATTCTCTGTAAAAAAAAAATTATTTGCAGGAGAATAAATGGTTAAATGTTATTAATCCAGCATGTTGTCATAATCAGTATTAATTTTGACTGTAACTTTTTGTCACTTAACTCTGTATAGTATGATTGTTATTATGAACAATGAGAAAACCATAACATAACTGTCTAAGAAGATGAAAATAAACTTTTTTTTTTAAAGCTAATGATCAAACCCACTTTGTGAATATTTGTTTGTTTACATGTAAAGTAATGTTTCCTTCTTATCTTGAGGTTTATTATTAATTTGGTTTATGAAGTTTGTTTGCTCGGTCAGCAGGGACGTTCAGTAATGGTGATAACTGACAACCAGTTACGTATCTGTGGGAACATCGGTCGCACACCTGTCGCATCACTCGCAGCGAGGCCCGGTGGCTACGTTGCCCGGTGCCAGCCTGCAGGACTTGCGACGTAGCTCGCAACCAACGGGCAAACATAACTTCACTTAGACTCCGCGAGGGACTCAAACTGACACTTCTCCCTGGATGGTTGAGTGAAGTTGGTTGAGCACAGGCTTCCCGCAGACAGGGAAAATCGGGAATATCACGGAAAACTCGGGGATTTCTAAAGATATCTTAAAAAAAACATGGAAAACACAGGGAAATCTACAAAACCTTGGTTGTTGCTGATTTACAATTGCAAAACAGTATCATCAAAGTTTGACCAAACGAATACTGTATGTCACCACATTCTTTGCTTTATGAACAGACCCCCCCCTAACCCACTTTTGATCTACTGTCATAAAACACAATTTTTTTTTCTAACTGTATTTTGGTGTTCTTAAAAGAGACCGTGATGTAAGTGGCACCAGATAGGGTCTAGTAAAAATGGAATAAATTTATTAATTTAAATAATTTTCAAGTGCTATGTATGTATATGAATTGCGATTTCCAATCCATGAAGTCTTTATCATAAACTCATAATCAAAATGTTTGGGGTCGCATTATGTTCAGTCACATTACTTTAGGGTAAATATGGTATAGCTGTTATCTTGCTAGATGTCCTGATGGGTGGAGAGGGGGGTGGGAAGGGGGGAGGGAGGGAAATGTTAGATGGCACAAGGAAAACAAGAAAAGTGAGGAAGAATGAGAGCAGAACAGCAGCCGTTGGTCTGTCTTGCCTTTCCTACTCTTGCTCATATCACATCCTTCCCACGTCCGAGACGTGTTCCTGTACTCGAGAAGTGAGGCGTGTGGCGCCGAAGGCTGTTTGACCCCACTGAGGGCCGGAATCAGTCTGCGTTGATCCTGGGCAAGTGGCAACATGACAGGATAGTGCCTCTCGACAACTAAAAAAAAAATCCTAGTAACCAATGCAGCACTGAGAAGGCGTACTAAGCCAGGAGTAATAAGGTTTTGTAATAGATATTTTTAATTTTTGTGTTAGATGTTAACAAATGTCTTTTTTTTTTTTTTTGCAGAAACATTCCTTTAGCCTGTGCTTAACTGCTGGTTGTATCTACTTTTCTTAACCATCTGAGGCTGTCTTGTTTTGCCGAATACCGTTAACTGTAGTGTAAATCATCGAGAACATTTCTGTTAAATGGTGAAGGTTGGGAGAACCGCTCTATGTGTGCTCATCAGGCTATGGTGTTTTAATGTTTATATGTTACTTGTGTATCTCGTGGACTGCAGGTGGTGTTGGCGTGCTTGCTTGCCGGGCCAGGACGCGCTGAGTTCCGCACTACTGTGCGTGCGAAGGTTGCCAGACAGACGTTTGTTAACTTGAACAGTTCAAAGTCTGAGTCTTGGTGCCGAAACACAGGTCGCCATTGTTCGGTTATTTGACTGAGTTACGTCAGGTGTCGATCTACATGCTCCATGTCATTCCTTCTGCTGTTAGTAGCTCATTAAGATAATAATGTTTGCAGAAAACATACATTTATACTGTTACTTCACTTGTGCAGAGTAGTATAGGTATATAACGGTTGAACCAGTTATTCAAATATTTGCTGTCAGGTACGGCTTTGCTGAAACGGGGGAGCATGCAAGAGTTTCGTGTGTCTGGCTTGTTATCAGATCTCAATTTCCTGCCACTGTCACACAAAAGAGTTTGACTTTGCTGTGATGTAACGTTTTGAGTTTATATAGAGAACACTTAATGTTGGACTGATACACCTGATTATTGGTTGTACATAGTGCATAGTTTATCAATTATTTGGGGTGCTTATCTGGCAAGTGTCCACAGCAACTGCATACTCAAGCTCTCAGTAGGCTTGGTGACTGATAGAGAGCATTGCTCCAGGGGCTCCGAGTGGTGACACAGCAGAAAGACTTGGGGGGGGGGGGGGGAGTGGGAGGGCTCTTATCTCACCTCGCTTCAGCGTTTATTGTTGCCTGGCACTCATTGTGTTATCACTCAGGTCGTTATCTTGCCAGCTGAATGCCCACTCCCTGTGCGCATGTGAACATGCTGATATTCATTATTTTCGTTTCGCCAAAACTGTAGCCAGGGAAATAATTTGAAATATGCTGATACGTCTTATTAACACAAAGTTGTGAAATTATACGTTTTGAGTGTAAATGCTTAATCAATTAATTTTTACAGATTAGTGATTAAATCATTTTTCAAATAAACTTGCAATATCTTGTTAAGTAAATATGTGATTAGTACAAAGTGTCAAAATTACAGTCCATGCAGGTTTGCATTAGTAAAGTTTAGCCCAACTTTGGAAAAAAAAAATCATTAATAAAAGTGTATTATAGTGAGTCCTTGTCATACAATATTCTCAGTGTAAACTTACTATTGAGTCCTATTATGCTCTAACCTTGAAATAGTACCCATGAAGAGACAGTAGTTAGATCAGGATCTCCAACTGTGAGTCAGTTTATCAGAAAAGAGATTGACGTTTACTATTGATGTCAGCAGCTGTGCACACTTACAGGTGATGCATAGTCTAAGACGCCGCCGTACAATCAAGGGCATACGGATCCAGGGAGACTCTCATTACAATGTCGTGACGTTGCCTGTGTGGGAAACGAGAGTCAAAAAAAAAACTGTGGTATATAAATTTCACGCTAAATAAATTACGTTCATTGAATATAATATTTAAAAGATTAGGTATTTGTCATTAGACTTAAGGTTTGATTGAAAATGCTGATTGGTTTCATGATTTTAATTGCATTTCGATGCTGTGTGGTGCATTAACTTGAATTTTGGAGTTATACGGTGTATTCACAAGATTTTCGGGGTTATATAAGTTTTATCACAATTCACCGTAAAATATTGTTCCCAGACGTAATGTGACCTGCTGGTAATGCTGTGCAGGGGAGTTTGGCTCGCTGGAGTGGTCGCCCTGCGAGCAGAAGTTGGTGTACGTGGCGGAGGAGAAGGTGCCAAAGTCCGAGCCCTTCTACAAAGTGAAGCCGCAGGAGAAGACGGAGTCCGACTCCAAGACAGAGTCCGACTCAAAGACCAGAAAAGTGTGTGGCGTCACCCGTCACGGCTCCTAGCTGCTGGGTTTCCTTTTGTTCTTACAAGCGTGCAATGTCTGATTTTTTTAGAAATTTACGGTTTCGTCTTTGATTTTTTTTTTTCCTCGCTGCTGTGTTAATTGTCTTTATATTAATGCTCAGTCTGATTTAGCTCTTGTAATCTTAATTAAGATTAATTATTTACTGTCAATAGCAAACATAGACTCGAAACTGTAGATTTATTGCATGGTAAAAGTTTAAAATGAGAATAATGAGACATTTTCAGTTAGCAAATATTATAAAGTTAACAGACTTTTAAAAAATGACGATGCAATTTCCTGTAAAGATAATATTTGATAGTTAATTCATATACATACATCTTTCTGGGGATAAAATTGACACTGATGTAATGATACATTTTGACACAAAAAATTCGTGTGACTGTAAAGAAGCAATCTATATATGAATATTAACAAGTTCATTGGGCAGTACAGGTCCACAATTCGTTATCCAAAATTTTCGGGTTAGGTTTTTTTAAATTAAGTTATTTTTTTAAATTTCAAAGATTTCATTTATAGCTAGTAATGGGTTGAGTCCAGTATTTACAGCTATCAGGGATAGATATGTTCCTGCAAGCAATCTTGAAAATTTTTATTTTTTAAAAATATCTTTATATCAGAGAATTTTATGATACTAGTTTCAAAAGAAAGGAGAAATAAGAATCAGTGAGATGCTAAAATATAACCTATGTTACATTAAAAGAGACAGGGTGTGAAGAAAAAAAAAACATAGTGTACATTATAAACACTATAAAAACTATATGAGCGTTTGACCAAATGGTTTGGCTTCATCAGGAACGGAAAAAAAAGACACTGCATATGTGTTTTTGATAAGTTGGGTAATTTTTTTTTTATGCCACATTTAATATATGTTGAAATTGAAATAAGTTTTAGTAACACACATCACTGTAAACCTGTGTGACGGTGAGGACGTAGCTGCCCCTCGAGCATGGTTCTTTTCCTCGCCACCGTCATAGCGACGACGCGTCGCCGGTATGACGGCGGAGTTATGACGGCCGCGGGAAAATGCGAGCACGGATCCCATCGTCATATCTCTCCCGTCATCGCTAAGGCGCCTTACCTACGACGGCTTGGCAATCGATTATATGCAGAGGTTGGCAGTGAATTTACAGAAAGGATGTGTTTTATTTGGCAGTTGGTGTATCTGCTAGCAATTTACAGCCAATAGAAAACTACCTACACGAAAACAAGATTGTGGACATTCGTAAAACTTAGGCATGATGTGACTATCGAATTATATATTTTCCACAACTATATTCAATATTTATATCATTTTCATTGTACGCCTGTTGGCGTTCCGTAAATATAAGTTTTACAGACTATTTTTTGCTCAGTAAAACACCCGTCACGTCTCAGTCTCAAAATATAATAAAATCATTTTACATAGCAAAGTCGGTTATAATTATTAAATAGTATATAAGAAGGTTAAGGAGTGCATTAGAAACTGTGAAAGTTTGTAGTTTTTAATATGAAAATATTATTTGGCGATCTTGTGAAATGTGTTGCCCGTTATTATTAATTTTGTTTTCAATGGTCAGTTATTATTACTTTAAATCATACGATGAAAAAAGAATTTCAAAACACTTTTGTGATTCGACGTGAAACATTACAATACTAGACCTGATTTAATCATTATTTGGTAATTTTCGTCACCGTTAAAGTTCATTTGCCGATTTGAAGGTACCGAAACAACTCGGTGTGCTATACGTCCCACTGTTCAAAAAATACTACTGTTATATTTAATTACATCATACTTAGACTTGTTTATAGCATATTTTCTAGTGCACTACAAGTTTTATTCACACTATTTTGTACCGTAGCATATGTATTGGGTGAATACGCTGATAATATTTATTTAGCATCTTGCAAGCTTGAAACAATATAACACGAAGTCGGTGTTGTTAATTAAATGCCTGAATATAATTTATTACGTAAACTGTAGTTGACAATATTGTGTCTGCATTTTATAACTACCAGAAGAGTATAGGAACTAAAAATACCCTTTAACGGAATTAATTACTTTCTTTTCACATAAGCCGCTCCTCTCACAAATTACAATTTTCGTATGAACTATAAACACGAAACCTCTCAACTCTACGTGAAACACTATTATTCCTACATTGTTACCATTTTATCATACTGAAAGTATTCGAGCGAATCTTAGGTGAATAAAATACGTTTCAATATGCGATACAGCAGGAGCAAACCTAGCCACCAACGAGGGTGGGGAGTAGGCCTAACCTAAAAGTCACTAAATGTTTGGAGGAAATGCTTTGTGTTTAAAATGCGATAAAACGAAGGTTTAAAATAACCATCAGACTACTGTGTATTTATCAGCGGCATTCTTGTGTATTTTCAACCTTATCAATGCATGTATTTTATTTTTACAAGTGATTTTTTTTTATTACACGTATGGAAGCTGAAGGGGAAATGAGTTGTTTTTAGAAGTTTAAGAGGCCGTGTCACAAATTTGCGCTCCTATCTATATCAATGTTATTTTAAAAGGCAGTTTTTCTCAAAGTCTATAAGAGGTAGGGGCCGGAAATTTTGCCTACTGAAAGTATACAATACATTTAACATAACCGCTTTTTTCAAATTTAGTTATCATATCATATATTATTTCTGTGATGAAAATAATATTATCAATATTTTGATTTGTCCAGATACATTGAAATTTTGCTTATATTTATAATTATTTAGCAAAAACTGAAAACGCCATTGAAATGTATTGCACATTACCTTCCGATCAGTGTCTTCATGATCATGATGGGTTTATAAACCTGGGTGTAATCAAGTCTTTAACAATTACATGACAACATTTATACTTAATAATTTGGAGATATGCCTTTTCTATCCTCAGCCCCTGAGCTTTTACTATCTGGTCTGGCGACCGACCTGACACTCTTCAACCACCCCAGGGGTCTCCGATTGCACATCTTATCAAAAAAAAAAAAAAAGCTGTTCGTTCATTTGTTTTTGTGTTCGAGCGAAGGTTTACTTCTCCATAAGTGCCACAGACTTCACACATTTATGCCAAGGGAATATTCCGCTGATGTGACGCTATACGAATGTATTATTCGCGACCATACAACTTTTTTGTTTGTCATCGGGAAAATGACGCCGCAGTTTGATTTTTTGTGGTGATATAAAATAAATTTTCTTGCTAGGGAATGTTCATTTTGAATTGAGCATTTTTAAATGTCAGCGTAGAATATGCTTATCTGCCCATTTTGTTTCTTTCCATAATAATGAGTAAAGTTAACATTGTCATAGACATTTTATTATATTCGTTTGCCGTCCAAGTACAAATGTCACACTATATCGCACGTAATTCTATTTTTTACTAATTTGTTAGTTGTCATTTTATTTAAGTTATAAATAACAGTAATAAAAATTATTACTTAATAGTCCAGAATAGAGATTGAGTTATTATTCATTTAATAGGAGTTTAAAATATGGTACTACATACATATTTATATTATCTTGTTGTCTTCTTTGTAACTTTACTGGAAGAATGGCATTTGGTATGTATGTTAACTCACAATGAAAATACTTCAGAAGTACTCAATTAACAGTGAACAACCTAGGGCCTATACTAATTTCATTATGTTCATGAAATATAATTGATATTACTAATAATGAACTGTATGTGTTTTGCGTAGAGATATCGTACGAACTGTATGTGGTACAGACCAACATTAGCTAAGACTCTGTAAATAAGTAATTTCAGTTAATGTGTAGAGAATATTAAAAGTTAGAAATAATGATATATATATAAAACAATGCAGAGTAATCAGCATAAAAATAGAAGTTGTTTTTACGTAGCGCCTACTGGAATGTATATTTTGTGTTGAATTATGTGGTATGATTAGTATTCTCTTATTGTAAGATGTGTTTTGTTAAAATCTTATAAAACATCACTTACTGTTGAAGGATTTTCATTTTTTTTGTGATGATCTTACTTAAACAAGTTTTAATTATATTACACATGTATATTTTAAAAGCATTTTAATGTATACTTATAGAATTGTAATAGGCTTTATACGGACTCTCACGATGCATGTGAGCATCTATAATTAATAGAGACCGGAAAAATTCGCGGATTCATTCGGCGATAGGCTAGAAGTCAAATACATATACCTTTTAGATGATTTTGCTATTGGCTTACTGTTCATCTGGACGAATCTCAACCAATTATAAAACACCAACCAAAGAAGGATCGAATCACAGACAAACAAGCTGAGACGACTAACAAGTCAGCAGCAAATGAACTGCCGTTATTTGCCCGAGTGTACAGGGGAATGTGCAGTCTATCCTGAAGGCCGTCGAAACCGCGAATTTTTCCGGTCCCTAATCTACATCAATATTATGGCCGTTTCACAAGATCAAATATTTATTGAATTCAATCTGTTGCATTCATTGTACATGATTTTCGATATGTACATTGAATTCAATACAAATTGAAGATGTTACTCAACTAAGCTTATTCTTATTAACTTATAAGTATTTTGTTTGTTCAGTACATAAAAGTAAAAGATTCGTTATTATTTAAATAATGAGCATCTTTAAGCAATAACGTTTTCAAAATATTTACATAAACATAATGGAATATATTTTTTAAATACTTTATATCTACGATCACATCAACGGCAGTATTATGTAATCAATGAGGTAATGAAATATCCTGAAAGGATATTTTCTTCTCTGTAAAGTAAATTTGTAATGCAGCCCTCTTAATGTTAGTCTTGTGAGTTATTTCGTCTTCTAATATGCTACAGCAATGTATAAAATTAAGTTTTGTTAGTGTTTTAGTCTTGTGTAATGTGATAAATTCAATATTTTTTTTGTATGTTCGTATTCATAAAGGTAGGCTACATATCGTATTAAGATAAATAGTAATATTTGTAAATTTAAATTCTTTGAAACAACGTCGATAAGAGGTTCACCTACCTCTGTTAAACTGTATGATGGTGCATTGTAAAAAATTAGGTAGTCTGACTTAAGTGAGATTGTATTTAGATTGTGTGTGATGCATATGCAATATCTAAGCATATGCATTTATGTTATTATCCTTTTAAAACGTTACATGATGAATTTTGTATACTTTTTAATGTCAACTAACATTATTTTTCACGGACTATTACATCCAGATAAAGAATAATTACCACATGTTTGAAGATTAATTGTATTCCGATACGTTTAAAGTATTAAAATTTTTAGTTTTAGTTTTAGATACGACTCATACTACATTTGTTAAAGTGAGGTTTCTTGATTCTGAATCCCTGCATCTGCAATTTCCTAGTGAGCCGCCGGTCAGATTGTCATCCTCTCAGATTGTCGAGGAACCAGATACATTTTTCGTCGAGTAAACTCGAGCTGTCAACCTTCCCACTAATCCTGTGATAAGGGTATAGTAGCTTTATCACGCGCTGCGGCTACAGTTCCTTCGGTTGAAAAAGCCACTAAATCTCACTGTTAAAAGAGAGAACTTCTAGAGCAGAATATTGGAAATAAACATTTACTGACACTGCCTCTTAATAAGCCACACGCGTATAGGTGTTTTACACTTAACTTTTATACAGAATAATTAACCAATGTGATGTTATCTTCTATCTAGTTGAAATATTACGTTATTTCGTCCTGACCTTTATTTTTTTATTAAGTGATATGACAAAAGTAGGCAGATTGGCAGTTTTCTTAGTAGGTATGATATATTTTGGTTAACTGAGTATTGTGCAGTTAAAAATAACGAGAAAAAAGAATCAATGTGTCTTATTCACACGAAACATAGAAACTAAGTATTTATTTATGCGGCGTGATTATTATCGGAAACAAGTTGTTTCGAAGTTTGTTCAGACAGAGAAAAACATAACCCTTTTTTTAGATACATCGTATAACTCACATACGTAATTTCTGAGTAAATATAATTATGGCAAAACCTTAAATTTCACGAAAACATATTATTTAACTCATTTGAAAGAATTATTTCCCAGTATTAAATGAAAGTTACACATGTAGTCGGCTGTATGACGGGGTTATGACGGCTATGACGGCCTTACGACGGGCAAACAATCCCGCCTTACCTATGACGGGTATGTCGTAGCTAAGGCGTCTTCCAGAAGGCGAAAATAGATCCATGCTCGCTTTTAGTAGCGAAGCGTCATACCGATGACGCGTCATCCCTATGACGGGCGAAAAAGAGAACCATGCTCGCCCGACTGGTGGTAAGGGAGAGTCACGGGTAAGGGGGCCGTGCGCGCAGGGGGAGGAGCACGTGTACCGCCAGGACTGGGGCGAGCAGCTGGTCGGCAAGCACCGCCCCGTGGTGGTGGTGTGCGACACCTCGGCGCCCGCCGCCCCGCTCGCCCTGCTGGGGGGCCTGCCCCCGCACCTGTGCCCCGGCCAGGTGCTCTGGGCGCCCGGGGGCGGCGCGGTGGTGGGCGTGGCCTGGGACTCCCGGCCCCGCCGCCTGGGGCTCATCTACTGCACCAACCGACCCTCGCTGCTGTTCCACCTGGCCCTCGACGGCGTCTTCAGTACGTACCGGCGTCTGCTGTGTGTGGCGTTGCCCGCCCTCTCGCTCTTTGTCGATCAACTTGTTTCACCCCCTTTGTTACAGTATCAAGTTAAACCTCTGTACAAAGTAAAAGGATCTCACCCGTTTTGTTTCATGGATGATTACTAAGTAATACCTCTTTTCCGTGAAGTAATACATTTTTAAAGTGATTTATTAAAAATTCTGGAATAAACATAAACCATATTTTAAAAGTAATATACTGGGTAGTAAATGATTGAGTATGTGTCAGGGTGATAGTTTTTTTTTTGAATGAGTCGGAGAAAAGGTTTGCTGTAAGAAGGTACATATTCTGGTTGCCGTTCTGAGCCACCAGGAGTTGTGGACCATTGAACACGCTGTGGTGTTGATGCTAGGGCTGCAGTTGTGGTTTGTGGTTGTGTTGGCAGCGCCGCTGACCGCGGACGGGTGGGCGGTGCGCTCCCCTAGGTTCAGCCCGGACGGCCTGACCCTGGTGTGGCTGCAGAGGAGGGCCGGCGGGCCGCACCACGGGGCACACAGCCTGATGCGCGCTGCCTGGGACTCCTCCCTCCAGGTACGCCCTCAGCCGCGGCGAGCGACGGCGACAACTTGCGTGGGGCTGATGATCACCCTCGGACTGGCAGACTACCAACCACACGGATGCAGAGTGGGACCACGCGATTTGACACGCATCACAAATCAAGCATTTGTCATGGGCGATTCTGGTAATCCGTGGAAAAAAACGGAAACTGAGATTCAAACCAGTATGTCAGCGATTCACCATTGTTTCCTCTCTTGGTTTTTAAGAAAGACATTCTCAATACTTACCTATGTTTATCTTTTCTCTTGACTGGTGTGTGCCAACGGTTCTAAAAATTAATTTTTTTGAATTTTTTGAATTTAAAGATTATTTTGATACTGGATATATGGTCATTAAACATTTTTTCTTGATACTAACTAAATATATGGTCATTAAATTTTTTTTTTTTTTTTTTCAAATCTTGAATGTTACAAATAGTTTGTATGCTTTAGTTAGGTTTTATTTTAAGTTTTAACAATTCCAACTTAATTTTTCATCTGAGTTATCGTGTACGTCTAAACTATGTAACTTTTAGCTCTTGATCACATTAAAAAGGTGAGGTTAAACTGTATAATAAATGGTATTAGGAGGAGGAGTGTGGCTTGTGGTCGGTGATGGTTGGTAGAAGCGTGTGTCGCAGGTGAAGGGGGAGGAGGTGGTGCCTGTGGCACGGCAGCCCGTGCCGCTGGCCGGTGGCGACGTCTGGCACGGGATCTACAACCAGCAGCTGCAGCGGCGGTGCTGGGCCGCCGACTCCCGCCGCGTGCTGCTCAGCTCGCCCCAGAAGCATTCCGTCGTCCTGTACGTCGTGGACACGGGTCGGTACTCTCGCTCTCGCACCTTCCCCCCCCCCCACCCCCCCTTCCGTCCATGTACCTCGCACCTTTACCTTCATTTCTCTGCCATGTATGGTTACAGGTACCGATGCGATCAAAAAGTTCTGTAACAAAAAACCAAAAGTCTGAAAAAATCACAATGTGACCGAAATTACCAAAATGTAATTTATTAAAAAAATCATACCAATATTTAAATTTTTTTTTATTAAAACTCTGCATGTATAAATACAGTAAAATAAAACCTGGACATGTTCTAGAATATAGTTATTTAGAGTTCACAGTGTTCAGAGCAGTATTGGACGGTAGTAATACATGTTTAGTTACAACTACATAGTACTTTCTTGGGAATCCATCTAATCACAATCTGATTTTCAGATTGCTTGCAGCAAAATAACATGTTCTTAATTTTGGAAAATAATTGTGTGTATATTTATTTTTAATCAAATAATACTTACCAATGTAATGATTATAACAAATTTTATTTAAAAAATGTTACTTTTCAAAATTTAAATTTTGTTACCTATTTAAAAATTTTTAAATTTGTTTTTTCACATGTTCAATATTTGACGACGGCTTTAATGTTATATGAAAAAACTAAATATAAAATTAATTATAATTGCGTTAAATGTTTATCCTTAAGTTTTGAAACTCATAACCCAAAAATTATATTGTTATATTTTATTTTAAAAATTTTTGTTTGTAATATATAAATTTTAGTTTTTTACATTTTAAAAAAATTAGTACATAAATGAAATTTTTTTCATCCCTTCAGCAGAGCTCAGTATCTAGGAATTGTAGCCAATGAAATGCAGATGTTTTAGCCTCATTAAAATACTAAAATTTTCCTTGATTCTGTCTTGCCGGACGTTGCAGAACAATTGACTAAATGGTGGGATTGCGGGTCGTCAAGCTGGAGGGTCACGAGGTCCCTACTTCAGCGTTGCAGAGCCGCTTGTGGAGGTCTCGTCCAGTGAATGTGTCTAAGACATACAAAATTTTAAAATATGTCACTACCTCCTGGGCCACGACTCCTCCTAATAACCGAAAATGACTGTGCTGAGGGGAAGACAAAAGGTCCGAGCGCTAAGATTTTCCCGGTGTGTCGTGGCCTCGATCGCCGAGAAATAAAAACTTTCGTTGCCCCAGACACTTGGGCGAGGCCTCGTTCGCTGGGAGAGTAACCTTGTCTCGGAGTATAAAATGTTCAGAATCCCAGACCTCCAGTTAAGGCCTAGATCACCCAAAACATTCATAAATGTGTCTAAAATCCTTCTGCCCTCATCTCCCCCCACTACATTTTTTTTTATCTTCTCTCTACCCTCTGTTTTATTTCCTTCTAAATACACAAAACTTCAGGATTTCCTCTTAATCTTTTAAATTCTCCCCTAAACCCTTTTCTTCACCTCACCGCAGCTTAATTTCCTTCCTCTCAATACCAAATTTTTTCCTTTCTTCTAAATTTAATTTATTTCCTTCTCTAAATACTCTTGTATAGAGAGTCCACTGTGGAACTCAATCTGTGTACACAGAGATAGCAAAGTTAAATGTTTTGAAAGTAGGCGTCTGGCGTAGTCTGAAGACTTTTCTTTTCGTGCTGAAATGGATTGCAGTTAGCTTAATTTAAACCGTGTAGTGTTTGAAACTGCCTGCACAAGGGGAGCGGGAGCCAGCGGCCCTGAGAGAGCGTTGTGGCGCAGACAGCGGCGAGGTGGCGAGCCTGGGGCTGCCGGAGACGGACCTCACACTACTGGACGTGCAGGGAGACACGGTGGTGTGCGCACGCAGCAGCTTCAAGTCCCCCCCCGAGCTGGTGGTGGGGCGGCTGCCCCCCGCCGGCCGGGAGGCGGAGGTGCGGTGGTCGCCCCTGACCTGCCCCGCGCCCCCGCCCGGCCTGGAGCGCCTGGAGTGTCGCTACCTGGAGCTGGAGCAGGACTCCGCCGACCCCTGCAGTGAGTGCCGCCCACAGAACAAGGAGGGGAATAAACAAGTGCGACTCCTACAGTGGGAACTGAAACCATGTGTCGCTATCTGTTGGGCGGGCCCATAACTTCCAGCAAATAACAAATCGGAATAGAGGTTCTCATACAAAGTTTTTTTGGTTATATTAAGTTATCTCCTTGGCGGCGCAAAACTAATTTAATCGATGCGAAAATACTTAATGCTGTTTTGTAATAAACCGTCATGTAATAAATAAAGGAGTAGGGGGTGCAAAAACTCATTGTATTACACACCACAAAATTAGTGGCTACCTAAATATAGTGAATTTTCACTGGTTTTTTTTTGCCTGATAATAGCTTATACATTACTTCTCCAATAAATTAATGTAGTTATGTCAGCAATATATTATGAAAACTACTATCCAGCGGACGGGCCCATAACTACTTCAGAAAACTAGGTCTCAGTCTCGGTAATTAGAGTTTCTCCCCCATGGTGCCGCCCTCTCCCTCGTACCAATCTACCGACAGTAACTATCCAGAAGATATGTGGGCCAAGTTTCCTGTTTTTTCCCCATAAATAAATCACATGAATCAATGGAATCATTTAAGCACTAATTTCTTCATTTGGACACTTATATTCAAATATTTAGTATGTAATTTTGTGAAAGGAAGGTATTAATCTTGTAACATTAGCAATTTAGTTACTAATAGCTTCGTATCACGTATCCAAGTGCATCCCTTGATCCTGATGGCATGATCATGTATATAACGATCCTTTGGCACATGGTGCTTGCTGTTTTAATTTTTTACATCGAAAGATCCTGACCAAAGATTCGACTGTCGCAATACAAACAAATAATGTCAAGTCTTGTGGAATTTTTTTTGTATTCAACTTAAAATTATGATTTATTGTTACGTAACAAGTTTTGTTACGTCCAGATCTTTCCACATACCGTCATTTACCTTGAGATCATGTCATCATGATCAAGGTATGAACTTGGATACATGATAGGGAAATGTTACCACAGTTTATCATACACACCTAAAGAAAAAAAAATACTGTGAAGTAAAAAAAGCAACAGTAAGATAAATGAAATGAAAAAGAAATTACAGTGGTTAACTGTCTGAGAATAAGAACTCTCATGTAAAACACTTTGTTATAATTGCGGATGTAATCTTTGGGGTAGTATCATCTAGGTATCTTTATTTGAGGATACATTTTGTGCATGTTGCTAGAAATTATTTAATTTCGTAACATGGTGCTAGGTGGCTGATGAAAGCATTGTTATTGGGTGTTCGACATGGTCATGCATTGTGGATTCTAGCAGCGGGAGTTATGAGGGAGCCCGTTGGTTGTGTAACGTGGTGGTGTGAATGGTGAGTGAAAGCGCAGTGTGACGGTTGTGTTGCAGAGAGCTTTAACGCCATATACTTTGGGCCGGGCGGCTCGGAGAAACAGGTGCCGCTGATCGTCTGGCCCCACGGTGGCCCGCACTCTTCCTTCTCCAGCAACTACAAGATGGAGGCGGCCTTCCTCGGAGCCCTGGGTTAGTCTCTCCTCCGCTCTGCAGTAGAGAGCCACAGGGACCTGTTCCGTTTCATTTCTCGTTACATTTTAATTCACATACCAATGTGGTGTTCATTAATGTTTTCTTCTTTTAAATCTGTATCTACTATTCTTGTCATTTTTGGTTACCAAAGTAATTCTTCCTTGTAGTAAGTAAATTGGTACCTAATAATATAACGTTTTCATCAAATATTATCTTTAGTATCTAGCCCATAAAATTTCAATGATTGTACAATTGAGTACAGCTGATGTTAGTGAAGGGCGAAGTGGTAAGACTTGACTTGCATTCCAGAGGTCTCGGGTTCGAATCCTGGTCCACTCATTTTGATCTTAGTTTTCCCTGGTTTTACCACTCCAGGCAGATGCTGGGATGGTACCTTACAAGGCCTGTGCGAAGCTTCAACTAAGCGAATCAATCAAAACTTTTTCCAATGTTCAATTTGACTTCACCAGGGAATGAAGCTTTCGTTGTGATGCAAAGCTTTGCATCTGATGTGAAGCTTCTCATTTGTTGCAGAGGTTTAAAACATGGATAACCTAATTTTGCTTATGAAATATTTAGTTCTTTTATTTTTTTGTTATATTTGTTTTTCTTGAATAAAGTTGCTTGCTAAAAAAATCACAAAAGAATAAATTCCATTTGCTTTTATTAATGCTCAGTATTAATATCATGCATTATAATTTTATAATTTTTAATGAATGGTGGTGTACTTAGCGCTCAATTGGTTTATCACTTAATCAGTTCAAACATTACAAACGTTAAATGATTATTTTTCTATTACTTCAATCCCTTATTTTATAAAATAAGTGTAATACAGCTTCGCCGAGAACAATATTTGCAATTCGATCTAACTTCGTGAATATTTATTAACATTCAATTTGATATTTGCTTCGCATCAAAAAAACTATGTATGTATTATTGGCACAGGTCTCTATACCTTACTGTAGGCCACTGGCGATTCCTTCCCCTCTATCCCTGCTTCAGATCCCTGTCATCCGTTAACTGTTTTCACATGACCTTTCTGTAAACAAGATGGGCACAAAATAAATTGTAAAAAAAAAAAAAATTGATACTGATGTAAACAAATGGCTGCCACATCTTAAACTCAAAAAAATTGTAAAAAAAAAAAGACATTTGATGCTAATATGAACAAATGGCTGCCACATCTTAAGCTCAAAATAAATTGTAAAAAAAAAAAAAAAAAAAAAAAAAGACAGAGTTGATGGTAATATGAACAAATGGCTGCCACATCTTAAACTCAAAACAAATTGTAAAAAAAAAAGTCAATTGATGGTAATATGAACAAATGGCCGCCACATCTTAAGCTCGAAGTAAATGGTAAATAAAACCCCCTGGTGGGTGGTGCTGCGAACATCGGCGAGCGAGGGCGGTGTCTGCTCGCAGGGTTCGGCATGCTGTTCGTGAACTACCGGGGCTCGACGGGCGCGGGCCAGGACGGCGTGGAGTCCCTGCTGGGGGGCATCGGGCGGGCGGACGTGAGCGACGTCCACCTGGCGGCCACGGAGGCGCTGGCCCGCCTGCCCCAGCTCGACCCCGCCAGGGCCGTGCTCATGGGCGGCTCACACGGGGGCTTCCTGGTGGCCCACCTGAGCGCCCAGTACCCGGTACGCCCCGCCCGCCCACCGCGTCATCACGGTCGGCGCCCTTCAATCTTACTGCGAAACTACCAAAACAATCTGGAAAGATACAGACGGAAATGAAATAAAACCACATGACGTCGGCTTACCTTCTAAAACCTCGTAAGTCCAGTCGGCGCTCCTTAATCTTACTTTAGGGCTACTGTAAATATCAATGTGAAATTACCAAAACAATCTGAAAAGATACAAATGGAAATGAAATAAAACCACATGACGTCGGTTTACCTTCCGTATACCTCGTGTAAGTCCAGGTTTTCCCAGTTTTACATTCAGGATGTGTTTGGTGTATTTTTTTTAAAATTTTTTTTTCCATAGTGCACGTGCTGATGAAACCTCGTGAGTCAAATCTACTCGGTCTCTTTTTTTTTCTATTCGCAAATTATAAAAACCTCGTATCTTTTGTCAGTCAAAACCGTGCTCCGAAAGCTCGTAAGTTCTCCTGTAAAATTGACTGAAATGGAGTTACAAGGTTTCAAAAGTAAGCCGACGATAAACCGAAAAACATCGAAAACTTAGTCGTTGAACAAAATGACTTGGTACAACTCTTTAAACAAGCACTGATATAGTTTATCACGTCTAAATCTTTTTTTGGGTGAATTTAAGGCGTTTGTTGACCTCGACCCAACGTTATATGAGACTTTTATAAAACAGTAATGGGACCAATAGTCTGAGCTTCGGACGTGGCAAGACGTCTCTCCTGCGTGGAGTGGTGCTAATGACACAGGCATACTGCATTGGAGACAGGAAGAAGCGTGATTACCGCAATTTTAATTAGATTTCGTCTAGAATTCAAGTTCTTGGACGTCTGAATTGTATTTCGATCAGACTTGGGTAGTCGCCACGGTCGTAGTGTACAGCCGTTTAGGGCGATGGCGGTTGTTTAGTTTCTCAAGAATTCTTCATAGCTCAGATGTTTACCTATCTTCGTTCCAGATGTCCAGAATCAACGAGGGACAATGTCCAGAGAACCTGAATTCCAAGAATCTTCATTTATACTCCCTGAGCTAAGCAACGTAAAATAAATCTGGAATTATGTTAAATACATACTCTAATCAGATAGTCACTCTAAGACCATATTGAACTATTATTGTATAGTTCAGCTGATTACTTGGGTCATTCAGCAAACTATCATAGTCCGTCAAACTATTTAAATATTAACTTTCATTTTAAGCAGTTACTTAAAATATTTAGTGTGAAACTTTTCTGTTATAAACTGCAAAGATTGTTTTAAACGTATGCATGTCATATGTGTTAACAACATTAATAAAATATATAGAAAACAGAACTAAAACAAACATTTTGCATTTCATTATTGTATTTATTGGTTTTGTTTGCTAATGAGACCTACATAAGGGGAGTACCTACTGAAATAATAAGGGTTCATTATGCAAGTCCATTGCTTATAGCCTCTTAGCCGGACACACTCACACAACTCTCCATTTTACATTTATCATATCAGGTGGTTTGAGGAAATATAACATTTCATTAAATTTCTTTATATTATTTCCATTATAGCATTTCAGTATTTCGATCAAAGTGTTTATTACTGAAGTTTTAATGAGATTTTTAATTAAAAAATGATAAATTCATTGATATCTTATAGCTGTATAATAACAAATAAAATAGAATAAATGAAATTGTCGTATTGCACATCGGGTTTTAGGCAGGGCATAGCCCTGGTCGACATCAAAGTTAAGCTAACCTTTAATGGCAGTAGTTTGTATTCGCGTGCTGATCTGTTGTTAATATAACAAAAAAGGATAACTGATGTGAAGCTAACATTTCCAGAGAACCGTCTTAAATCAGTCCTAACTTTTAACGTATAATTATATGAATAAATTAAAAAAAACTTAATGAAACAACCATTTAAATGGTAGAATGTTTTATCAGCATCACCATAGTTAATATATTTTTTTAATTTACTGCACATTATTTTATTTTTGACATTAACATCTAGATTCAGATTCGAGGGGTATATTCGAGGTGTATGCAAATTTGAGAACCGGAGTCGAAAACATTGGGATTCGACTTATCACTTCTCATGATGTACGTATACAAAAAATCGCTGCAGAGGTCATTGCAAGATACATACATGAGAATGTCGTGGAATCAGCCGTCCCAAGTGTTTGTGGACGTCCCGAGACGCGGCTTCGGGCCCGGGGGGGCCAGCACGGACGCGGTGCGAGGCACGTGCGTGTGTGTTGCAGCTGTTCTACAAGGCCGTGGTGGCGAGGAACCCAGTCATCGACGTGGCCGCCATGCTCTCCATATCCGACATTCCTGACTGGTGAGCACTGGGTCGAGTGGCTTCCTTGTTCGCTTCTGAAGTTTTATAGTTATCGATATATCAGTCTTTTGATAGTGTGTGTGTGTCTCTCTCTCTCTCTCTATATATATATATGTGTGTGTGTGTCTATATATATGTGTGTGTGTGTGTGTGTGCGTGCACGGGCGCGTGCACGTGGGCGTGTGCGTGTGCGTGTGTGTATCGCATGCACATAATCGTCACACCTATATTTTAGTGCGTCAAAATTTGTATAAAAAAAAACCTCCTGCATAAACGTCACATTATGTTTTTGGTCCCGCTATTAGATTTCGAGCGCTTTGTGTGGGTATTTTTTCTGTATAAAGCGATGTCTCAAAGTAGAAATCTAATATTTATTCGGACATTACCATTTATTTATTTAATTAACAAAAATACGAAGTTGTCTGATGTGTAAATTTTCTTTTAAAGACGTTTTTAAACGTTATAACCTTCATCTGTTCGTCTTCGTCGCCGAGGTGTACCGCTTACAAAAATGTAGCCAGCGCTCATTGGCATAATTCATATATAATATATATTATATACACACACACACACACGCACATCATAGTCATCAGTGACTCTGTAATGCTGTAAGTAAGAGCCTGCCTGCAGAATGTCAGCGTGCGGTGGGAAGTCTCCCACCAGGAGTCTGCGGCCGGCACTCTGTAGTTAGCCATGCTTGCCGCTTTACACACAGAAACACTTTCCTAAATATTTTTTTGCGCGTTAAGAAGCACATTTGAATTTTTTTTACCAAAAGATTGCGCTTCAAGTTAAAAGAAAAGTTTTTTAATTTGTGAGCTTTTTTATCATCCTTTTAATTATCAAATTTGATTAATAAACTTTGCAAAATAACTAAAATAAATTTTATCACTGGAAATAAATTTTGATTATGTATGTCTTTTTAATTCATTAAAGATTATTGAATGAGACAATTCACACACAATGTATATTTTCAATATGTTCTTCATTAAGAACAATTTCTAATGCAAAATATTGTTTTTTCCTTAAAAAGTTAATTTTTATTTGCACAATATTAAAATTAATCAAATATATATATTGTGTATATTAAATTAAAATGTTTGTTATATTTATTATTTTTCAATGGGTGCCTTAGGCACTTTACAACTAACTAGTATCAATAGTCTTGTGTTACTGGAATTCATACTGAACAGTGAGTTTATTGTACTCAAGTTAATCAGCAATGGCTAAGTCCACCTTATGATGTATTTCAGCTTTTGGTGTTTTATAAAGTATCAGAGGCATGTATAGTTGGTGTTCCCACATTAGAATGTCAAAATAAACAAAACTGGAAAATTTCAGGAATTATTGTATTTTGTGTACCACACAAGACTAAGGGGTTTGCTAACATTTGCAAAGTGACATCTCAATACTAAGAAAAAGGTAAATGCAATGATTGTGCACTAAACCATTGATATAAATAGGTGATTAATTAATTTTTTTAAATATAGATTTATGCTATATTGTTGGTCTGTCCCACTAACATATGTGCACTTTATGGACTAATTCACACGAGGCATAAAGCTGTCATTCTACACAAATTATTCCATTAAACAAAATAAAGTTCTTTGTTTTTATAAAGCACTGGGCTAGCCACCCATTAGCCGGCTCTTTTCTGGGGAAAGCATGGACAAAAGTTACTTTCAGTAAAGCGCACCTGTGTGTGGGGCGTGGTGCACCTGTGTGTGGGGCGTGGCGCACCTGTGTGTGGGGCGTGGCGCACCTGTGTGTGGGGCGTGGCGCTCCTGTGTGTGGGGCGTGGTGCACCTGTGTGTGGGGCGTGGCGCACCTGTGTGGAGCGTGGCGCTCCTGTGTGTGGGGCGTGGTGCACCTGTGTGTGGGGCGTGGCGCACCTGTGTGGGGCGTGGTGCACCTGTGTGTGGGGCGTGGCGCACCTGTGTGTGGGGCGTGGCGCTCCTGTGTGTGGGGCGTGGTGCACCTGTGTGTGGGGCGTGGCGCACCTGTGTGGGGCGTGGTGCACCTGTGTGTGGGGCGTGGTGCACCTGTGTGTGGGGCGTGGCGCACCTGTGTGGGGCGTGGCGCTCCTGTGTGTGGGGCGTGGTGCACCTGTGTGTGGGGCGTGGCGCACCTGTGTGAGGCGTGGTGCACCTGTGTGTGGGGCGTGGTGCACCTGTGTGTGGGGCGTGGCGCACCTGTGTGTGGGGCGTGGCGCACCTGTGTGTGGGGCGTGGTGCACCTGTGTGTGGGGCGTGGTGCACCTGTGTGTGGGGCGTGGTGCACCTGTGTGTGGGGCGTGGCGCACCTGTGTGTGGGGCGTGGTGCACCTGTGTGTGGGGCGTGGCGCACCTGTGTGGGGCGTGGTGCACCTGTGTGTGGGGCGTGGTGCACCTGTGTGTGGGGCGTGGCGCACCTGTGTGGGGCGTGGTGCACCTGTGTGTGGAGCGTGGTGCACCTGTGTGTGGGGCGTGGCGCACCTGTGTGGGGCGTGGCGCTCCTGTGTGTGGGGCGTGGTGCACCTGTGTGTGGGGCGTGGCGCACCTGTGTGGGGCGTGGTGCACCTGTGTGTGGGGCGTGGCGCACCTGTGTGGGGCGTGGCGCTCCTGTGTGTGGGGCGTGGTGCACCTGTGTGTGGGGCGTGGCGCACCTGTGTGGGGCGTGGTGCACCTGTGTGTGGGGCGTAGTGCACTTGCGTGAGGGGCGTAGTGCACTTGCGTGAGGGGCGTAGTGCACTTGCGTGTGGGGCGTGGTGCACTTGCGTGAGGGGCGTGGTGCACTTGCGTATGGGGCGTAGTGCACTTGCGTGAGGGGCGTGGTGCTCTAGTGGGTCTGCAGGCGGTGCGGGGCACGGGAGTGGAAGTGAGCTGCGCGTGCGTGCAGGTGCGTGGTGGAGGCAGGCTTCCAGTACTCCCCGGCCTCGGATGTCCCCGCGGAGGTGTACGAGAAGATGAGGGCCGTGTCGCCGCTGGCCCATGTGCACAAGGTGGTCGCGCCCACGCTGCTGCTGCTGGGCAGGAACGACCTGCGCGTTCCGTGCAGCCAGGGGCTGGGCTACTACCACCTCCTGCGCGCCCGCAACGTGCCTGCCAGGTGCGTCCGTCACCGTGCCGATGGTTGTCACTGTGCGTCCTTGGTAACTCCTTCGTAGCATACCGTCTAACTGACTTGTTCCTTCTCCAGAATCCTGTACATCAATAACTAACCTCGGCTTGTATTCTGTGCTGTGTACACATATTATCTTTCTGTCTTGACATCTCTGGGATGGACAAATGCTATGATATATAATGTATCTTTTGTTTGGAATACGATGGCGGTAAAAGTCATTGTACTTTTATTGTCACGTTGCAACAAGTCGATAAATATGGACCTGCTCTGTTTTTGGATTTCTCAGTTCGCTCAACATCAGAATGCGACAAGAGAGGGCAAAATGAAAGCACCCCAAGGTCTGATCAGTCATCTGGGAAAAGTGTGTGGGGGGGGGGGGGGGGGGTAAATAGACTTCTCAACGTTTATCGACTTTTAATGCTTTCCCAGAGAATCCGTGAAATATCAACCAGTACTCACTACAGACGAAGCTAGGGTCGCTTGTATCAACAAGTAGATAGTTCCAGCTAATGAATGGGGGGACATGTACAATTTTAATATACAGTACTACTATGATACAAACATTTAATTTTTCAGAATATTTTTATTGATAACCTGAAATCTACAAATTATTTTAGTTACAGCATTTGGGTCACTGCAAGTCCACTCTGGATGTGTCATTAATTGAACTAAGAAGATTTCTTTTATTTTGTAATATCTTATGAAATTGACCACTAAGAATGTTAAAATTTAAATTTTAAAATTCTTAATACGACAAGATTTTATATTAGAAATAGAAATTGTGTGTAATGTTTTTTTTTTACCTATTTTATTAGTGATTTTGTAACTGTTGTTGAATGGATTGCATTTTAAAAATGTATCAGTAACACATTGCTCGAAATTTCAGAACAAAAATTTTATTGTACTCTATAACTACTACGTATAACTTAACTACCCAAACCAGGTGTATAATTTCTAAGAAATGAATATGTTGTATATAACCTTCTGTATTTCTTGTATCTTCGGGAGTAAGAAGAATATTGTTAAAAGTTCACAAAACAAGGCTACAATCTAAGTTTTTCTTTTATTGATGCTTCATGTTTTTGGTTTTAAATTTTTAATGACTTCAGAAATTGAATTGCATTTCTTATTGCAATTTGTATTGTTAATGCAAAAAAAGAAATTTCAGTTTGAAGAAAAGTGAGACTTGTAGACTTCTAGCTAGCAAACGTAACTTTCCAATAACGTCATCTCAATAAATGGGACAGCAATGTATTACAATTGTCCATCTCAGCAATGATTTGCCGGCACCTGCTGGTTCGATGCGGTCAGGACAGGTGTCGGTTGTAGCGACGGTGTGAATGTACGGCAGCAGTCGAGCAGTGTGTGTGAGGAGTGGAGAGTAGCGTCGGAGCGGCCGCGTGTTCTCAGGGTGCTGCTGTACGACGACTGCCACCCGCTGGGGCAGACTCCGGTCGAGATGGACAACATCATCAACGCTGCCCTGTGGTTCCGCGAGCACCTGGGCCTGGCTTCGTCCTAGCGTCTCGCTCCCACCCCTCCGCCCTCGTCTGCTCTCACCAGCGGCTGGCGAGGGGACACACGTCTCGCTTCATCCATTTGGCGTCAATATCAGGCCAAGTTAGGGTACGGTTTGCTCAATTGCCATCGGTAGATATCATTTAACTGAACACATGTAATATTTTATCAAATAAAATAGTTTTTTCAGTAACAGATGTTTTTTTTTATTACACAGTCTAATTGTAAATGTTATTCTCACACAGCATGATTGGTAAAATGAGTGATCTAATGTAGTTTTTAAGTTTTAAGGGCCAAATGTTATAAATTTTGGTCTTAGCTCAACTTACAAAAAATCGACTCATGACACTTGCCCGAGAACACATGCTTATTGTAAGTCCGTAGTTCTCCGGTGATGTGTAAATGAGTGTACTGGCAGACAAATAATTAAAAATTTAATTTTGTACAGTTACTGGCTTAGTGTCAAGGCAGTGGGAAACTTGAAATCAGGAACATTCAGAAACGTTTAACTGGGAAGGATGTAAATCAAGGCTGTACAAATGTCAGATTTTAACAACATTTTATTCACCATTTTTATAATCACAACATTGTCAACATTACTTACATAATAAAGAAAGTTTTCTTTAAAGATAAATATGAAAATATTTTTTATCTTATTCTTACACAAATGGAAAGAACACATTAATCTCACATTTCTATTTCAATTTAGGATTTCATCCTGAGCACTATTCGTGGTGAAGAGAAATGAGGCAACATGGAAAAGTTGGAAATGTAATTTTTATCTTCATTGGTTTACATGTACACTACCCTAGAGTTTGTCGTGAGTGTCTCCGTTTAAGTTTCTGTGTACATTGTGCTATCCAGTTAGGTTTTATTTACATGATAAACACACCTAGTTACAAATGATTTGTCAGTGCAGAGTAATTTATAGTTAACGTGTTCCACTGGGAATAAAAATTAATGAAAATAAAGGAAAATATAAATTGGCAAATTAAACATTTAACTTTATCAACATTAAAAAAATCATTACTGAAGTTAAAATAAAATAACTTTGGCCCTATGACATACAGTTTATGATGTGTAGAAAAAGTTGGCCGGAACAGGCAGGTTGCTAGTTTGTGTCCTCCGATATACAGCAACACTTATCTACGAGAGCAGCATGGTGATGCTGGTATTTTTATTTAGTTATTTATTTTTTCAACAGGAGGATTGGTGTTGAAATTCTGAATATGCCATGTTAATTTTTAGAAATTTTTTTGCATCATTTTTTATATTGGGTAAAGATGTGTAAAGTTTCCAATTCACATGTTTAGGTCTACATTTTTAAATCTTGCTATTGTTTTCTCGGGCGGAATAGTAAGCTATGTGCCTGCGGCTCATAGTTGTGCTCATCTGTTTTGCCGAGATGTGGTTCGGAGACCAGTAGTGTGTCGGCTGTCCTGTGAAAGGCAGGGACCTGGGGGGGGGGGGGAGGGGAAGGAAAGAAGGGGGGTTTCAGGTAGTCTTGAGTTTTGACTGTAATTTGTTCAGCCTGGTAGTGGTTAATGTTTTTATAGTTGCGAGTTGTGAAGAATAGGTGGCCAGGGGTGGATCCAGGAACGCTTCTCGGGGGGGGGGGGGGGGGGTTGGGGGGGGGGGGGGCTATCGTACAAAGAAAGGCTGCAGTTGCAACACATGTAATTAAAGAAGTCTGACATTGACCTTGAAAATTCATGGTCACAGATACTTAACATTATTACTTTCATACAATATTTGATGAAAGAAAAGTTTCAACACATGATTTTAAGTACTTATGTTAGCATAAATGTACACTCCAAAATAAATATAAAATGAATTCGAGCTGGGGAGGGGCTATAACCCCCTGCCCCTTACCAGTGGCATGTGAGTTGTAAACAATGTAAACTTAAGTAGCATAACAGAAAACTGGGGTAAATGAACTTAAGAACATACGAGGTAAAGACTTTGCCTGCCACATTTTAACAGTTTTCCAAATCGACCCACAATACCATAGTGTGGGCTGTCCTTGGTTATTGTGGGAAACTTGTTCACGGCACTTAGATTGCATAACCAACTTACCACACACACAACATGAGTAACATGTAACAACAGAATTGAAGTGTAAAAAACATTTAGTGAGAGACACAACATGGAACACATCCAAATGTTAAAATGTTTTCCATTCAGTGATCTGCAGGTACAGCATTATGTCAGTTTCATGCAACACACTGAAACTTGTGTTGGTAAGAATGACTGGCACTATCAACAGTCTAGTAGTGTTGTGACCAACTACTGAGGAACATCATGTGCAGAATATTTGATACACTTGAAATTAAACATGTCCATGGGAACTATTTTACTTGAATCTCATTCACTCAAAAATTAGGTATGTGTATACATTAGCTCTATGGATTTTTAATGTAGGTGAGATTGTAACAATAATTTGTTTAAATGGCTCATGTTACTAAGGTTCGAACTTTTCCTACGAAGGTAAGTCATTTAAAAGAGCTGTTTGAAAAAAAAAAACTGTTAATTTTAGTGGTCTTAACTTAAGGCAGGTATATAATCGCTATTAAAGCTTGGCCTTCAACTAATGGCTATTGTCAGAAAGGTATCTAGAAGTTTAATCTGATATACCAAAATGGCTAAACTAATTTATATTTGTACTTGTAAAATTATTTGTCGGTATCCGTTTATGTTTACAAAGTTACTTTTATTACTAATTTGGCTAATGTCTTGTTTTTATTGTACACATAGTTGCTTGATAAATTATTTAAGTGTTGCTTAGTTGATCCCAAATTGTGGATTGGTGGTGGGGAGTTGGTTCACAGTGCCCTGGTTTTTGCTAAAGAAGTGACGAACGTTTCTCTCCCTAGTAATTCTGTGGTAAGTAATGTTCCTCCTTACAAAGTGGTATTTTTTACAGCTGAAAATAAACCAAATCACTGACCAGCCAAGACACCATATTGCTTTCCTTTTTGGGAAAATGATACGTTTCCAAACAAAATTACGCCCCTATTGTGGCAAATGTTACATATAGCTTACGTCTGTCCAGATTTGATAAATGCAAGGTTGTCTTCAAGGGCGTAATCAAGCTCAAAACACAAGGGGTGGGGAGCATTTATTTAATGTAACTCAGCCTCTTCCATGATGAAAAAAAAAAAAAAAAAAAACATAATTATTAAACACAAATTTTTTTGAACAATGTTTTGTAAGGATTAGATACAAATTTTTTCTTACTACAGTTTCTTGCTCCTTTATTAGATTTTTTTCACTTTGGAAGGGGGACAGCTGCCCCTTTGCCACTGGCTATGGCCTTGGTTGTATTCCTTCAAGATAAGCAGGAAACTCTAGTTTTAGTGTTACAATTACGGATGTGTTCATGGAAACAATAAATTCTCTTGTTTCATGAAAATATAAAATTTAAAGTGTGTTTTTTAGAGAATTATAAAACTGGGATTCTACGTGGAACTGTTTAGTGTCATCAAATATTCTACATCTTTTTTGTACAAAGTTAGTACTTAAGTCACACTGAACTTGGTAATGTTTGAAATAAATTCTGGATTTTACAATAGAACTGGTTTTATTTTTAAAATACATTTTACTTATGTGTACTAGACCCTAACAACAAAATTAATAACTTTATAGTAATATAACAGCTCACCATTTACACTGTTAAGCTGCACGAGGAGTAAAACCATCCACGTGGATGTGAGTTTAAGGGAGGGTGCTCACACCGTCAAAAAGGAATAGTTTCTCCGTGAGATTCATGAAGGCCATGTTCCGGTCGCTGCATGAACAATGGCTTGCAAACTTACAGAACGTTGTGCGCACTATTGCCCAGGGGTCCAGTTAGACCTTACCACCTGGGATTTGTCTCTCATGCAGCATAACACAAGGTAAACTGCCCTGTCTTACATGCTGTGCTGCATCTGCACGTAGTCGCACTCGCTTTGTGGCGTCTGCATCGCAAGATCATCTGCATCTGGCACCAATCTGGCAACTGGTTGTGACTTTGTGCGTGTCTAAGCCTACCACAGTGCAAAGTCAGGGCACAAATATTGCATTGCACTGTTAGGCAGCAGTATATCTGCTTAAAGATTAAAATCCTATGAATATATAAATGTTCCATTGAACTCCATTAACTTTAATACATTCTATACAGGTTGACAAAGGTACTTTTCCTGTTTATGGTTTTTATTTGATCTTGAGTAGGTATCTTTTCTAGACTCATATTTTGTAAGTGGCAGAAAGACCATGATTCACATTTCTGGAGTTTGTTTGGCAATAACTGCAGCTAGGAATAACATTTTTGATGAAATCATCATAAGTGAATTTTGTTGTGCCATCCAACATCAGCACATGCGGGCCTTGTGCAGTTGATGAACAATATTGGGTTAGAATCGAACAAATAGGGATTTACTTCCATGACGTGCTTGACAGTGGGAATTAAACTGCGCTCATCCAAAATCCAGGAACGGAAAACAGCTCAAGTTTTGTTTGGGCTCATGTACTATTGCTTAAATAAATCCATAACCTTACACCCTCAAGACTTTCCACACACAGGGATGCCGATGACCGAAGCATGCTCACGATATACAGAGAGAGCTTCTTGACATCCAGGAAATTTGCTCTGATCAATTTAAATCTTGTTGTGGGACATTGCAGTTACAATGTTAATAAATATGTTAATTTGTTTGTAGAAGAGCTGTTTGAAAGATGAAGGTGGAATTGCATCAATTAAAAAAAAAATTCTACATGTTTCTGATCACCGCTTCAAGCCACTAGTTCAGTTCTTTAAACTATGATTTTCGAAGGCAGGAATATTGTCTCTTGGTAACAACACTATTACTTCGGTTGTGAATGGCCCCGAATGTGGCTCTCTGACAGGGCTGGGTTGTATGGCCTGGTTTCGCCGTTGTCGACCAGCGACGTCCGGATGTTGGTGCACGGGGAGAAGGGGGGAGGGAGTTCGCGCTCTCCGCTCACACACTCACAGTGGTAGGACACAGCCAACTATCTGGTCAGCTGAGTGCGGTAGAGGGGCTGAGGCGGTGACCATGCTGGGTTGGTGGCCCCAGCCTCTGGTCGCTGCCGAAGCTCTAATACCCTCCCAATCAACAACAGGGAGTGATCCCTAACAGAAGAGAACTGGTGCGATACTCCCACACTGTTGGGAGGGGAGCGTTGAGAGATGTCGGCAGTCAGGGCAGGAAGTGCGACGTGGGGAAGCGCTGGCGCTCCTGGGGGCGCGGCACCGTGTAGCGCGGGTGGAACACGCCCAGCGCCGCCTCGTTGGTGGAGGAGGGCGGGGGGTTGCGGCGGCGGCGCGGCGCGGGCAGGCGGAACAGGCCGTGCTGGGGCAGGCGCGCCGGGTGGCGGACGCGGGGCCAGCGGAAGGGCGCGCACCCCTGCAGCTGGGGCGACTGGCGGTTGAGCAGCCAGTAGAGCAGCGGGTGCAGCGCGGAGTGGGCGTGGCCCAGCAGCAGCGTGAAGGGCAGGAGGGAGCGCGCTGCGGCCCGGTCCGTGTCGCCGGCCAGCAGCTCGCACAGCTGGCAGGCCGCGTGGGGCAGCCAGCACAGCGCGAACACCGCCGCCTGCGCGCGCACAGTGCAGTCAGTGGCCGGTTCACTATCCAGTACCACGTAGCAACTGTTATCTCGCTGTGCTGCTACAGGTACCACTTTATAATGTGCGTCATTCCATGACAAATATAAAAATGAAATTTTTTTTTGCTGCATGATTTTTTACTCCACCAAAACTTAGTTCGTGTTCACAACTACCTTTCCTAAGAAAAACCCCTAATTTATAAATTTTTATTATTAATACTTTCTGAAATATAGCTAATTTTCTTTTAAAAGTATGGTGTAAAAACCATCATTCTGGGGTATTTTTTTGATAGGCCATAAGTTTTGTATGTTAAGAGCTATACACCTCGTACACATATCATCGGAAATCTCATTGAATGTACCTTCTTTTTTTGGCTTATTGACATAGGATATTTTTTGCAAATTACAAATACTTTCAATTATAACACTTCAATCAAATAACATAGTAGTGATAGAGTTTAAAATTTAAGGTTATGAAATTTTGGGGTGAATAGAAACAATGAATGTTGGTGTTTCTGTTCACTCGGCACAAATGTGTGACATAACCTCAGTGAAAAATATGTTACAGGAAAATCAAAACATTTACGCAATTATATATTATTGACATCTCTTCATGGGTGAATATGTATTTAAAAAAACGTGGATTGAAACTGCACAAAGAAATGTTGTGTCGTATTTACATGTAAAGTTTACAAAACACTCGTAAACACAACAATTATAAATCCCTCATCAATTTTACAAGTTACAGTGCTAACAATCACTGAAACTAAATTTCTTTTTAAAATTTACAGATTAGCCAACGTGCAAAAGAATTATTAACCTCTTACTGATACATTTTCCCTTCATTATGAAATAGCAACAAGTTTTGTTTCTGTTCACCCCGTTTGATGGTACTTTAAAATAAACCTAAAATAGTTGAGTGGTTAGACCACTCACACCAATGAAGCGAATCTGTGTCGTTTCACTTAAATTTTTTTTAGGATAGGTACTTGTGGGTTTTGTAGTAGACAGTGGGTTTTTGGGGTTCTGTTTCCTTCGTCAATGTTTACTGTAATGCTACTTTTTAAAATTCTTGTCTCTACCTCATTGTTCACCAGGTAGAAAATTTTGTAAACACAACCATGGGGGCAATGATGTTACAAGTAGTGTTCAATGGATGACGTGGCCTTCTTTGTCGGCACTTAGCCCGCTGCCCATCTGCTGTGACGTCAGCTCAGATTGGAAGCTTGGCTTCGAGAGGTCGAAGCAAGGTATAGAGAGAATCGGGATGAGGGTCGACGAAAAGGCAGAGGTCAGCAGTGAGCATCGGAAAATAGATGCTGAACTATTTTAACTTTAAATAGTGACTGTGAATTATCAAAAATAGTTATATAAAACCATAGGGGTATTTGAGGCGTGTGTGGAGCCTATATACCAGTCCGCGTTAGGCATAAAGACAGGACAGAAGGGGTAAAGTACACGATTGGCAAGCAACACTTCACTTCATTAATTTTTGGTGGTCTACAGCGGTATGCCAATGGCCATAGGTTCATTTAATTTCGTATTCAAAGCCTTTTTCATTATCATATCATCGATCAAATTACCGTACGTATATGAACACCCATGCCTTACCCGGGACTCGAACCTAGAACCCCTCACACTGTAAACAAGTATGCATCCCACTACGCTACGGAGCAAGGAGTATAGAAATAGAGAGAGATTTCACTCCCAGGTTGAACCTCTTTCCTTATTTTTTTCTCGGATAACTGCCACTATGTAATGTATTAATACCAACAATCAGCGTGAAATAAACCATGCAAAAATGTATTTTAAATACGTATTTTATTAATGCATAATGTTAAATTATGGTTTTAAAATAGTTTTCGAATGGTTTTTTATTTATTAAATGTATGTACTTACAAAAATTGAATTCAATGTTATTGTTTAAGAAGGTAATTTTGTTTGTCCCAATACCGCAGGATTTAGGGCTCCATATTGTTTAGGATCTAGGGTGTTTTTTTATTCTAGATTAATGGAAATAATTTTAATTCCGCCTCCCCCCCCCCCCCCCCCCCCCCCAATTTTTCAAAATTAGAATCGTTCGGAGAATAACTTAGGTTATCATCTATCCATCAGATTAATAACTTATTCTGAAGTGCAATAAATACACATAACCTAACAACTCCATGTTTACTTGTAGATTGTCAAATATTTATTTTGAACTAAAATTTTTCACATCGTTTCTAGGCTTAATATTTTCACAGTGCGGCACCCAACATCTTCTTCCAAAAGTTTTATTCTTAACTTTTTCCATATCAAATTTTTAAATAACTCCAAGTAATACCAAATTGAGTTCGTTTCAAATTCAAACTATAACAGTTTTAAATTTTTAAACGAACAGTGACACCAACACCTACATTCAAAATATCAACGAAATAATGTATTTAGAATGAATGATTTTAAACAAGTAAACTAAAGTAAATTTTGAAAATAAAATCAGATTCCTTCATCAAAGTCAAATTATTCAATGTAAAATTATAAAATTATTTAGTTTAAAATAGCTTTCTCACGTTGACACAAGTCTTTTCCAGTCTTCAATGAGCCATCGTAGGCCCTATCTAGTGACTATCCCCTGCTACGGAGGTAGGCTCTCCCAAATGAAGACGTAAACTCTCTCAGCACCACGAAAAAAAAAAAAAAAAAAAAAAAAAAAAAACACAAATGATGAATTGAATCCCATTCTCTTAGTCAATTTTTCTTTGTTTTTCTTTGTTTGTTGACCATATTCCTGTTATGGAATATACTTAACTTTAAATATTGTAATGGTAAAAATATTATTAATTTTTTAATAAAAAAATTGTTTGAGTGATGAAGTAAGAAATTAATTAAAGATATTTTAATCAATCCAAGTGCTTTGTCCACGTCCACTCAAAATCATAAATAATGCTCGAAGCTCGACAGTACAAAAAAAAAAAAAAAAGGAATAAAAATGGTCGAGTTTCGGCAGAACTGGCCTATTCCTGGAAACAATTAGCTCTAGCTCCAAGAGTTACCCAGTCACCACCTGCTTATAATTACCGCGCTGGTTAAATACAATAGGTGTAAGATATTTGAAAACTTGGGACCCGTCACGGCGTCACAACCTTATAGCTTCTGCTCGTGACATGGGTAGGGGAAGGGAAGGAGAATCGGTAGGGCTCGCTTACTCTTTCCCTCCAGTGCAGTGGCCGGTGATAGCAGTAAGACACACAGGCTTTTAGCTAACCTGCTTTCAGATAAGAATAAAATGGTTGCTAAGTGGAGGGGGGGGGGGGTTATAACCCCTAAATCCCCCCCCCCCCCTTTTGGCTACGCCCCTGTATATATCCTGCTGACAACAGCAACTTTTGCTTAATTTGTGTTTTTTGTCTTTTGGTTTTTTGTAGTTTTCTTCTGCAGACATGCATGTGGTTAGCGATGGCGTATGTCCAAAAGCTTACATCAAGTCATGCACTCCCATTGCTCAAAGACAGTTGATTGGGGGAGGGGTGAGTCACCTGTAGGTAGAGGAGCCGCGCGAGGCGGCGGCGCGCGGCGGGCGTCTGGCCGCCCCCGGCCTTGGCGAGCGGCGGCGTGGCGAGGGGCCGCAGGCGGCGGTTGGCGCGAACGATGGCGCGCTCGGAGCGCGAGGCGCGGCGCGCGCGGCCCCGCCCCCGGCACGCGGGCAGGCGCCGGAGGCGGTGGGGGCGGCGCGGGGGCGGCGCGGGCGGCGGCCGCCGCAGCTCGTCCAGGTCGGCGCAGATCTGCAGGGCCAGCGCCTCCTCGTCGGAGGACGAGTCGCCGCCGCAGTGGAAGGGGATCACCTGCGCGCGCCCACTCGCTTCTTTATGTCTCTACATGTCTCTACGTGTCTCTAGATGTCTCTAGATGTCTCTACATGTCTCTACGTGTCTCTACATGTCTCTAGATGTCTCTACATGTCTCTACGTGTCTCTAGATGTCTCCGCATGTCTCTAGCAGTTATATCAATGGCATGAGGTGTTTCAGTTTTTGTTTTCTTTTCAGGTTTTCCAAATGTTATGATGTATTCAGGCAAGTAAAAATATCAAACATGCATATAGCTATTACGTCATTATATTTTACTCTAGTTAAAAAGTCAATGCAATGTTTCTGTTTTTTTTTTTAATTGAGTTATATCTCTTTTTAGATTTTCCAAATGTTTTGATGTATTCTGGCAAATAAAAATATCAAACATGCACATAGTTCCAGAAATGTTAAGTCATTAAATTTACTCTAGTTAAAAAGTCAATGAAATGTTTTTTTTTTAAATTCAGTTATATCTCTTTTTAGGTTTTCAAAATGTTGGAATGATTCCTGGTAAATAAAAATATCAAACGGACTAAAAGAAGAAGAAGGAAAAAACCAAACACATGAATCTGCCAATAAATCAGGGACTTATTAAAATCTTTTGGTAATACACCCAAGCCATTCCAGTTTGTGATACATTCTTTACACGTCATTAAATTACGTCATTAAATTTACTCTAGTTAGTAAGTCAACAAGAAGATGAGCGTTAGACGTAAACATAAAGAGAAACAGAGAACAAGTATTTCAGTACTCGCCAGGGATGTGTACACATCTAACCTCGGTATCGAGCAAGTTCATGTGTTATCATGTTGCAAATACACTTATAACACGGAATTCGGCGACGCAAAATTTAACGTAGAATTCCTTAAAAATAATGCCGAGTGTGATAAATATGTGATGCGTATTTAAACTACATTTGTAGACGCGGAACACACGTAGTTTCCGCAACCGCCGCTAGAATTCTCTGCCGGAGCAGATACGTCGACTATCGAATCGTTCGATAAAATCGAAAAAAATTTGTGGGGAAAAAAATAAAGCCCGGCTTTGATCCTAACTTTGGACGAACCATTTTATTCATATACAGCCCATTTTGTGAAAATTCATTAAACAGTTAATATCATTAAGTTTCCTTTAAGCTTTGTCAAGTTAGTTCGCGCTATCCGCCACAGATGGCAGCATCGTTACATTCACGATACCAATCCTACCGAGTGCCGTATGCGTATACCGAGAGAGGCAGCCATCACTTCACAGACGAGAGAGCTACACTCGAAGTTCCCCGAAGTTCATGCTCGCTTTTTTTTTCCGTTATATCTAATTGTATAAACCGGTGTGGCATTAAATTTTGCGGTCGATTAGGATAGGTTAGCTACATTATAAATACTTTAAAACATTGTGGATGGTTGGTTACATTAGGTAAGTATAGCTACATTAAAAATACTGTAAAATCACTTTATGGTTGCTTGGCAAATAACCTTTTTAATATGTAGCTATCCAGGGCTAGGAAACCGTTTACATGATTTCACAGTATCTTTAATGTAGCTATCCTAACCAAATCAACCGTCCACAATGTTTTTAAAGTATTTATAATGTAGCTAACCTAACCTAATTGACCATTAGTTATCATGAGTTGTCCAAAATAAACATTCACGGACACACGGCAAACGAAAAATATGGCGGCGTACAAATAAATACCGTTGCCTTGTTTATGGTCTTTCCTTTTATCAACACCGCCATATTTATTTACAATGAACAAAAAAAAAACCCGAAGATGCAGGATCGGGAGTTGGCTGTCTGGTCTGTGAAGAGAAGGCTTCCCGGGGAAAGGAGCGGTGGACGCCAGGCCGGGAGGCGGCTGACCTTGGACGGGCCGTCCCCGGCGACGCCGACGCCGCCCGCCACGAGGATGACGTTGCGGCGGCGGCGGATGACGGGCATGGGCAGGGGCAGCTCGCCGCGCGCCGCCGCCGCCGTCAGCGACACCTCGCACAGCTTGCGGCCCACGGCCACGTGGCAGGCGGCCACGGCGGCGGCGGGCCCCAGCCACACGGCGGCCACGCGGCAGGCGCCGAGCGCGCGGCGCGCCGCCCCCGGCGGCGGCCAGGCGGGGGCGCACTCGGCGCAGCAGGCGAGCGCGGCGGCCAGCAGCGCGCCGCCCCACGAGCCGCCCACCAGCAGCGCCGCGAGGTGGCGGCGGTGGCGCAGCTGGGTGAGCAGGCGCGGGTGCTGCACCGAGGCGTAGCGGTCCAGCGACAAGGCCGCGAGCGCCAGTGTGCTGGCGGCCACCGGCGCGCTCTGCGGCACAGTCACAGTCACACGTCACACGTCACACGGCACGCGTCACACGGCACACGGCACCAGGGGCGTAGCGGTCCAGCGACAAGGCCGCGAGCGCCAGTGTGCTGGCGGCCACCGGCGCGCTCTGCGGCACAGTCACAGTCACACGTCACACGTCACACGGCACACGTCACACGGCACGCGTCACCAGGGGCGAAGCCAGGGGGGGGGGGGTTAGGGGTTCAAACATCCCCCCCCCTTAGCACCAAATCTTTTATTAATTTCTTATTCATCACTCAAACAAATTTCATATTAAAATTAATAAAAAATTTACCATTACAATATTTAAATTTAATTACCGAAAACTGCTAAAATAGCACTATTTTACACCTTAAAATCCAAATTATCCCGCTTTAATACGGGGGGGGGGGGGGGGCGCATGCTTCTTAACACCCCCCCCCCCCCCCCATACACAAATCCTGGCTACGCCACTGCACGTCACAGGTCACACATTACAGTCGCGCGTCACGCGTCACAAACTCTGCTTACAAGTAGTATCCATGGCACCTGAACATCCACACACTGTGCTTGTTCATGCGCCAGGTTAAGTTGTTATTCTAGGTTACCACTACCTAACGATTGTGCCCCCTGAACGGCAGGACATCCGCGAAACGTTCGAGTCAAGAGGGTTGTATAACACTCGGGTATTGACAACTCCTACAGCTACAAGAGGATCGCTGGTAGCCACGTGCTTTAGTGACAGCGAAGCGAACGGCTATTGGTCGCTGATGCGGTCATCCGCCGAGGTCCGTGGTTGGATACGAATGATGTCATTTTCATTTCCCCCGAGTATAAGTAGGGGTCTCCTGATAAGTTCGATCGCAAGTAAACCTAACCCATTTCTCCTTTGGCATCTCTTGAAGAGCTGCTACAGGAGAGATAACAAGGTACACAATTATTTTAACTTAACGACCAGAAAAAATTTCTTAAAATGTTTTCGCTATAACAAAATCACTACGAATATTTCGTCGAAAATTTTCTCAAATGTGAGAGGAATAAATCAACCTACACGATTACTATACATTCTCCGGATACTTTCTCTTAAGAAGTAACCCTGCGGGGATTATTTGTTATTCGGCGAAAGTATCAGGCTATATATAATAAGGTTGAGGGAGTTTAGACAGACTTATTTCGACCAAGATTATTATAAATGTTATTTGGGCTGTAAATAAGAGGATAATATATGTTATGTAACACTTTTTAAACATTTCGCCTCATTATTAGTTATTATTTTTTTAGTGAAATAACATATTCTCTTTTTAACAACTTTTAGTAAGGAAGTTAATATTTCCGTATTTTGAAAATTACAAGACTATCGACACATATCACTCCCGAAATTATTCGTGTAAAGTTAGTAATAACTACTACAATAATTTTTAGCACAAACATTAACCGTGCAGTATTTATTCTATAACATTTCAGATAAATCACTATATGCATACTGCTTTGGTTCATCTACTACCGATAGTTCTCTAAAGTCACTGAAATCACTAGAATATGTAATCAATAACGTAAAAGAGTGAAAACACACGCTATTTTAGCTTATAATCATAAAAAAATTATAGTGTCTGGACATACCTAATTATGTCCTAGCTTTTGCAATTTGCTTTAAGATGACGTGTCCGAGCGGGTGTTATTGTGGTGTCGTTTATATTTGTGCACCTGAAATAGTTTTCCTCTCATAGAAACTACAGACTGGAGCATGTTACTAAATATAATTCTGAAACAGGTATAAATAAAGTTACCATACTTTCTCTTTTTATCGTGGCATGTCCTCTTTTTGTAGCTTCGTTAACATGCCGAGCGGGTTTTATAACAAACTAACAACTGTCTTCGTTTTTCACTGAAGAGGAAAAAAATATTAAAAAAATATAAAACATGTCCTATATTTTTTTAAAATAATTTACTTAAAAAGACACACATCAGATGCATTAAGTACCTCTTGATTCTGAAAATAACCATAATTTTGCTTCTAGGCCCTATGTCATTTGGTTTTACAGTTATTTGTTCATTTATTTTAAATATTAATTTTTGATCACAATATCCTTTTTTGTACACTTGAATAAACAATAGGCTATGAATGTTAATATTTTTGCTAATAAGTAAAAAATCACGTAGCCATTAAATATTTAATATATTTGTTTTTGATGTCATTTGCTTTTAATTGTTCTTATTTGTACTTACAATTTGGTGACTCAAAGTATAAAAACTTGCAGTGATATTACTTATGTTCTCGTGACCCTAATTATGTACATAACTGAAATTTAAAATTATAGAAGAAAGTGCCGAGGTGCTCTCAGAAAAATGCAAATTATTTTTATACATACTCAATTTCCTACATAACAGCTCAATAGCTACAATTATTTTGTGAACTGAACAGAAAAAACGAATGTTAAAGTTAGTAATATTATTTGGCCTATATTTTTAAATTGAATTTACTTGTAAGGTTGGCGCGTGTAGGCTCTATCACACAATTTGTGAGTATTATTAATTTATTGTATTCCTAGCCTTGTGAATTCAAACTAATACGAACAATTTTAATCCATGGTAAGTCATGTTTGTTAGTCCATCGGACGTTAATACATGCATGAAACTCGTTATACGAATAATTTTCCAGCCGGTATAAAAGTGTGAATCAGGTTATATTTTACACTAAAGGTGTTTGCAGTTGTGTACAAAGATGGATTGTATACATAACTGTGGACGTAATTTGAATACAAATGTTGGGATCATCTAGAATTCACCCCTCCTTCTTTAAGCCGGAAAACAAATGGGGTAAGCGTTCCTTTATGCTGTAGGCGTGCCTGTTGCAGGTGTGACAGACGAGTTGGTGCAGAGGAGGGGGGGGGGAGGGGGAAGGGGGTTGGTGAAACAAGAAAGTAGTAATTTTTTATAGCGCTGGGCGACAAGCGCCACAATGGCCTAGGTGTCGGCTAGGTAATCAATACGTGGGTTTGCGGGGGAGGGTAGGAAAAAAAAAGAGTATTTTCCGCTGGAGGTAAAAAAAAATTTGAAAGGAAAAAAAAAGGCGGAGCGAGAAGCTAAAAATAGTTCTTCCCTCATTTCCCCGCCGGGGAAATATAATACCTGGAGCAGTCGGGCGTGGCGGTGTCTGGTAGGACAGCCCGGGCGACGGGAATATGCTGCAAGGTCTCTCACGAGTGGGCAGTTCGCTCATGAGGAGGTGAGTGGCTCTGAGATCTACAGCCACCTGTCGCTCAAGCATCTACTGGCCCCAGCCCAACATGTTCAACAATGGACATCCTTGATTAACTGTCTCTTTTTATGCTCAATAATGGACTCTTCGTTGCCTCTCTCTTTCAGTGTTCAACAATGGACAAAATCTGTCAAGTATCTCGCTTAAAAGTTCAGCATGTTTACCGGTGTACCGTGACTCCGGGAACATGTGTGTTCCCAATACTGGACGTGCCTAGCCCCTGATGTGTCCGCAACCAGCCATACACCACCTATATACCGCGCGCTTCACCCTTGCGAGTTAGGCAGCCCGCTGTAGTGCAGGGGCGCCGGGTGATGGAGGGGGGAGAGGGGAGGGGACTCGACAGCGAAGAGGCGGAAGTCGTGGAAGAGGGCAGCGAGTCAGCGGAACTACTTGTCCTTGTCCTACATTTCATTTCATTTCTATTGTTACAATTAATTAATTTTGATACATTAATTTTCAATTTATTTCGTTTAATTTGGTTGTATTTCAATTCCATTTGTTTCGTTTCAGATTATTTCGATCGTTTCACTTTGATATGCAGAGTTAGGTAACATTTTAGTACATTTCAGTTTTTTTTTCTTCTTCGATTAATTTTGTTAGAATTCGTGCATTTGATTCATTTAAATTCGATTCAAATTAAAACAGTTTTATTTAATTACAATTGGTTTCCTTTGTTTCTGTTTAATGTAAATTCGCTTCATTTAATTCAATCAGGGAACAACAAGCTGAGAAGCTCCACTCAAACGTGTGACGTGTTGGTACGGAATGCACGTTACCACTGGAGTCACGATGATATCACAAACACAAACACACAATCGTCTCGCAAGCTACACAACTGACACTCGATGGATGATCAATTTTAAATAAAAACAAACAGTATTATTTGGATAGTTCAACTGATTAGGTTTTTCCTACTGTTTAAGTAGGTTTTTTTTGTAGTGCGAATTTAATTAAAAATATTTACAACAAAGTGATATTTATTTAATACTAAATTAATATAACTTTGTAATAATATTAATGATTTAAAGAACATTACGTAGCATTAAAGATAATATTTATTTACATTTGTTAGCACATGCAGTAAAAGTACCGCATGAAAAAGTAAAGTACTCAGTGCAACATGTCGATAGGTCATGCAGTAAAAGTACCCAGTCCAACATGTCGGGAGGTCATGCAGTAAAAGTACCCAGTGCAACATGTTGGGAGATCATGCAGTAAAAGTACCCAGTGCAACATGTCGGGAGGTCGTGCAGTAAAAGTACCCAGTGCAACAGGTCGGGAGGTCATGCAGTAAAAGTACCCAGTGCAACATGTCGGGAGATCATGCAGTAAAAGTACCCAGTGCAACATGTCGGGAGGTCATGCAGTAAAAGTACCCAGTGCAACATGTCGGGAGGTCATGCAGTAAAAGTACCCAGTGCAACATGTCGGGAGATCATGCAGTAAAAGTACCCAGTGCAACATGTCGGGAGGTCGTGCAGTAAAAGTACCCAGTGCAACATGTCGGGAGGTCACGCAGTAAAAGTACCCAGTGCAGCATGCCGGGAGGTCGTGCAGTAAAAGTACCCAGTGCAACAGGTCGGGAGGTCATGCAGTGCAGCACGTACCTGCAGGAAGGCGGCGGCGCGGCAGACGGGCTCGGCGGCGGCGAGGCCGGGGGCGGCGGCGGCGGCGGCGGCCACGGAGCCGCCCAGCGCGCACACCAGCAGGTCGGACACGCACACGTTGAGCAGCAGGTGGTTGCGCATGCGCGCGCTCTGCTGCGCGCACACGCATGCGCAGAGCACGGCGTTGCCCGCCACGCCGACCAGCAGCAGCGCGCCGTGCAGCGCGGCAACCAGCGCGGCGCGGGCGGGGTCCGCCCCCTCCACCGCCTGCTTCCCCTCAATCCCCTCCATCCCCTCCATCCCCTCCTCCGCCGCGCCCGAGGAGGAGTTCCACATGCCGCCGGCGGGGACAGCCTTAACACCGGCTGTCACGTGCTGCCATCTGCGTCGCACTGCGCGAACCAGAGGTCCATCAGGTTCTGTCCCTGCCCGAACACGCCCGAATATTCACCTTCGGCCAACCTCGAGTTTATTCATATATATTTATATTTCTGTTCATTTTAATGTAGCTATACGAACCTAAATAACCGTCCATAGTGCTTTAAAGTGTTTTAATGTAGCTAACCTAACCGACCACTTTTAATATTTGAATTCATTTTTCCTGCGCAAAAATAAAACAAATCCCGAGGTTGGCCGAAGGTGAATGTTCGGGCGTGTTCGGGCAGGGACAGAACTTGATGGACATCTTAGGTCTACCGTGGTTCACACAGACAACGAGCATCAACTGTTTAGTTAATATCAACAAGATGACCAGTATTTTAATATAATTCCTGTTCAAAAATAAGGTGCCACAACCGGGGTTCAGTATATTTTTTATTCAAGTGTTTCTAGCTGTTAATCATTATACTTATAGTTTAAAATTTCGGTCTGCAAATGAAATGATTCGATAGTCGACGTAGTTTCGCCGTGAGTATCGATCTCTCGCAGTGCGCGCGCTACAGCCACCACGCGCAGAAAGTCTGCGTGCTTTGGAAACACGAGGGCGAGTCTTTCATTGCTCCCCAATGATGTGTGAACATCCAAACTCGGTAACCAAATGTTTTTTAATGTTGCGAAATGAAAAAGGGGAACCTGACGTTTCGGCATGCCCTGATGCAACCATCTTCAAGGGCATTTAACATCTGCAAGCCTGGTGTTCTGGCACAGTATTACACAGGACCATAAACAGCCGATCTGTAATTGGCCCCAGTATACGGCCACATTTCCAAGAATACTGTGCCAGAACCCAATAATTAAGTTGAGATTGCATTTGAAGATAGCTGTAACAAGGCATGCCGAAACGTCACCGCCACGGACGTGTACTCAACCCAGAAGTAAAGAACTAATTATTTTTCTGTAACTGTAAATATTCGTATGTTTTATGAAATGTTCTGAAACAAGTGGCCACTTGTTTGACTCAGGTTAATAACAAAATGTCCACGTTATCGATGTATAAATACAGATCGGCAGGTCGATGGTCGATAGCATTGTTGTTGTTAGTATCGTGGGGTGACAAAGTGACACCCCCGGAGGAGGGGAGGGTTTCAAGTAGAAGCGAGAGTTCGAAACCGCTCGTTTGAGCGGCGCGGGCCGCGTCACAGACGCAATAACATGTAAATATGGCGTCCTTCTCGGGACAGTATCACTTCCCTTCTCACAGCCCAACACACGGCGTGCCACAACTCAGCTCATCGCGGTGCCGAGGACACTCCTGGGATGTAGCTCTCCCAGGTCACAGCTCATGATACTAAGTCCACAGCTCATGATACTAAGGCCATATATCATGATACCACGAGTAGGTATATAAAGTATGTATGAGGGCAGGGGAGGGGGGAGGGGGATCCGGGGATCCGATCCAGACACCTTAAGGCTTCGCTTCATCACCCATGTTGGATTACGTCACTTCCGCCGGCCATACACGCACGAAAAAGTGTCCCGTTACGTTCATCAGCCATGTACGCACGAAAAAATGTCCCGTTACGTTCATCAGCCATGTACGCACGAAAAAATGTCCCGTTACGATGGACAGACCAGCTCGCCAGGACGTCTCGCTTTGAAAAGTATTAGGCGGTAATAAACAGCCAGGAGGTAACGAATATAAGCCTACTTCTACACGTGTTATGAACGCCGGATACATACGGCCAGGCAACCGTGTGTTTTGGCGCGCTCTACTTCCACGACGCGCAACGGCACCGGCAAGTTTTTATTACTACCTCCTCTCAAGTTCTGATCTCCTAATACTTCACAGCAGAGAAGCGCTGTTGGTCGGAGCCCGTAGGTACTTCCTTCGCACGCCTAACCTAACCTAACCTAACCTAACCTAACCTAACCTAATCCATATGCTAATCTATGCTAACCTAACCTAACCTAAACTAAACTAAACTAAACTAACCTAACCTAATCCATATGCTAATCTATGCAAACCTAACCTAACCTAACCTAAACTAAACTAACCTAACCTAACCTAACCTAATCCATATGCTAATCTATGCAAACCTAACCTAACCTAAACTAAACTAAACTAAACTAACCTAACCTAATCCATATGCTAATCTATGCTAACCTAACCTAACCTAACCTAATCCATATGCTAATCTATGCTAACCTAACCTAATCCATGCCAATCTATGCTAATCCATGTCAATCTATGCCAATCCGTATGCCAATCTATGCTAATTCGTATACCAATCTATGCTAACCTGTATGCCAATCTATGCTAATCCGTATGTCAATCTATGCTAATCCATATGTTAATCCATGCTAATCCATTTGCCATTTTGTATTTCTAGTAATTTCCACCAACTTCGAATCATGTCGTCACCATTGCAATTTTCGTTACGGTCGCCATCTTGAAAATCCGCAATTTTTATGTTAGAAAATCGGGAAAAATTTTAAAAATCATTAAAAAAATTAAATAATCGAATTAAATAAAAATCTTAAAAACCACTGTTGCAGTTATTGTTACGGTCGACATCTTGGATTATATAAATGTTGCATATTTCGTTACACCCGCCATCTTGGTTGAGTACCATATCATTCTTACACTTTTCGTTAAGACCGCCATATTGGGTCCTATTAATGTTACAATTATCGTTATGGTCGCCATCTTTAAATTTAGACACCATCTTGAAAATCTTTATTTATTATACGATTTTAATGAAAAAAAAGTTCAAAATTCATCAAAAAATTAACTTAATAGAATTCTGTTTATATCGATTCCCGTCCTTGATTCGAAACCGGCGAGGGCAAAAAATATAAAATCAACAGATCCTTCCTCCACAGAAGCCACCTTCAGACTGACCTACCTCCACCAATAACAAGGTATTTACCATCAGCTGGTATGACGTCACCACACCTTTGACCTTGACCTTGACCTTTGACCTTGACCTTGAAATTTAACCTTAACCTTGAAATTTGACCTCGACATTGATCTTTGACTTTGACCTTGATGTCCATCACGGATCCGTCATTTTATGTTCAGTACATGCTAGCGGTCATTGCCACCATCATGTTTTCGTCTGCTGGAGGTCACCATATTGTGTGTACTTGTCTTACCATCATGCAAATTCTATTCTAACATGCTACAGTGCAGTAATAATTTATTATTGCTGAGGTGTCCACCATCTTGAAATTTGACCGCCATGTTGAAATCATGTAATTATTTAGTTAGAAATGCGGGAAAAATTCCAATAGTCTCCGAAAAAATCAATTATTAATTTACAAATTGAATCGATGGATCCATGTCCACGGTTAGATTCTTGACCAGTGACAGTTGTAACTAATTATTAAATAAATTTTAAATTCTTTTTTCCGTTACCTTTCGCGGAGTTTATTAATCATAAGTCAATATACCTAACCAAAGAATTAATACAGTGACGATAAGCCTATCATGAAAGTCTAATTTTTGAATAATCTGAATAACCTATAAGCCGTTCATGTACAAAACCGCACATAAAGAACAATTGTCTTCAGTCCATGAGACCGAGTCATGTCATTATCAGACGTATAGGCTAGTCATTTCAGGACCACATGACCTTCGTCGTTAGCTAATTACAGTCATTTAGACCATCATGAAATTTTTATACATACTAAAGGATTAAGCGACCTTGAAAATTATTTTAGTAACACCAAGAGGTTTTGAACTAGTAAATATTCAGTCACTACATATTTTACTACGCGCAATCAACAAAACGGAAGCACTATCAACGAAAAGGCAGCACCACCAACGAAAAGGCAGCACCGACTACGAAAAGGCAGCACATTTGGAAGCACCGACTACGAAAAGGCAGCACATTTTGGAAGCACAATCAATAAAGGCAGCACATTTGGAAGCACCATCAACAAAAAGGCAGCACATTTGGAAGCACCATCAACAAAAAGGAAGCACATTTTGGAAGCACCATCAACGTAAAGGCAGCACATTTGGAAGCACCATCAAAAAAGGAAGCACATTTTGGAAGCACCATCAAAAAGGCAGCACATTTGGAAGCACCATCAACAAAAAGGAAGCACATTTTGGAAGCACCATCATAAAGGCAGCACATTTGGGAAGCACAATCAATAAAGGCAGCACATTTGGAAGCACCATCTACAAAAAGGAAGCACATTTTGGAAGCACCATCAAAAAGGCAGCACATTTGGTAACACAAGTTACGAGAACTAAGTCTTAGTTAGAAATCAGAATGCAAGAAATAAAAACATTAAATTTTTACTTTTAATATTTAATTTATTTCTTAAGATTATACAAATAGAAGTAAAATAAGCCATTATTGTATTTAGCCAACTTTGCTCAGTTCTTCGAGTATGAAAGATATTTCTTTTATGCACAAATAGTTTCCTGCACAAAGTGAGCCATGTAGAAGTCTTAGCCGGTCAACCAATAAGTTTGGATCTTTCCATGATGTGTAATCAATCTCTTCTACCACCATCTTCCTTGCACCTTTATAAATATTACGATCTCTGGTGTCTTCCGTTTTACCACCAACCTCAGGGTAACTTTCATGTTTGAGACGGTGATCATCACAAGCTTGATCAGATTTATTTAATATATCACGTCGTTTCCACCGTTTCGGTCTCAGGACACCGCCACATTCTTCGATCTTGGCAGCTTTAGGTGTTTCATCATAGTCTATGTCTTTGTCAACAGCCTCAGAGTCACTGTAACATCACACGGAAAAGTTCAGAACTCCAATTCGCTGTGAAACCTTTCTCAAAGACACCTTTCTGCTTGGAGATTCTCACAATGTCACCAACATTAGCTTTATGCTTGCGTGTATCTTTCTTATTCGTGTTGGTGAATACAGTCCCAAGCAGACGATCATCCTTTACATCTGTCGATGGTACATCCTCCATCGAGTACGACGTTAAAGTCGGTAAAGATGCCATCGAAGTCTCAAGTACAGGCAGTTACGCGACTTATGCACCAGAAGAAACAAACTAGGTGATCCGTACACCGTCGACGGCAGTAACAAATTGGGCGTCCTGCTGTCTAGGACTCGTTTTTATACATTAACCGGTTTGAATAATACGCTAGTCAAATCAAGAACAATTTACTAAAATACTAGAGTCAAAAAAACATTAAAAAAATAGAAGTACCATCAACAAAAAAGGCAGCAAATTTGGAAGCACCGACTACGAAAAGGCAGCACATTTGGAAGCACCGACAACGAAAAGGCAGCACATTTGGCAGCACCGACAACGAAAAGGCAGCACATTTGGAAGCACCGACTACGAAAAGGCAGCACATTTGGAAGCACAGACTACGAAAAGGCAGCACATTTGGAAGCACCGACTAAGAAAAGGCAGCACATTCGGCAGCACCGACAACGAAAAGGCAGCACATTTGGCAGCACCGACAACGAAAAGGCAGCACATTCGGCAGCACCGACAACGAAAAGGCAGCACATTTGGCAGCACCGACAACGAAAAGGCAGCACATTTGGAAGCACCGACTACGAAAAGGCAGCACATTTGGAAGCACCGAATACGAAAAGGCAGCACATTTGACAGCACCGACAACGAAAAGGCAGCACATTTGGCAGCACCGACAACGAAAAGGCAGCACATTTGGAAGCACCGACTACGAAAAGGCAGCACATTTGGCAGCACCGACAACGAAAAGGCAGCACATTTGGAAGCACCGACAACGAAAAGGCAGCACATTTGGAAGCACCATCATCGAAAAGGCAGCACATTTGGAAGCTCCATCAACAAAAAAAGGCAAAAAGGAAGCACAAGTTACGAGATCTAAGTCTTAGTTAGAAATCAGAATACAAGAAATAAAAACATTAAATTCTTATAATTTAAATTATTTATTTTATTGCTTTACATTATACAAATGCAAGTAAAACAAGCCATTATTGTATGTAGCCAGCATTCCTCAGTTCCTTGAGTATGAAGGATATTTCTTTGATGCACGAATAGTTTCCTGCACAAAGCGAACCATGTAAAAGTCTTAGCCGGTCAACCAATATGTTTGGATCTTTCCATGATGTGTAATCAATCTCTTCTACCACCATCTTCCTTGCACCTTTATAAATATTACGATCTCTGGTGTCTTCCGTTTTACCACCAACCTCAGGGTAACTTTCATGTTTGAGACGGTGATCATCACAAGCTTGATCAGATTTATTTAATATATCACGTCGTTTCCACCGTTTCGGTCTCAGGACACTGCCACATTCTTCGATCTTGGCAGCTTTAGGTGTTTCATCATAGTCTATGTCTTTGTCAACAGCCTCAGAGTCACTGTAACAATCACCGTAGAAGGAATCGTCTTCACCCAATTTACCGTAATAATTCGATGTTGATGATGTTGAAGTGTCTTCTTCGTCTTCATGCTTCCTTTTTAGGAGTCCATCATTTTTACAAAGTAGGAAAGATCTACTTGAATTCGGCTGGAATATATTCTCACTTTTCACGTTAAGGATTCTTTCATTGTCTTCATTCTTCCGTAAATCATCAACCTCCTTCAATTTAAGTTCTTTGTCGAGATCGGAAGAGCCAAGAAAATTATTGTCGTAATGCAGATCACTCTTCCTTAGGATGGTAGATTCATCGTTGTCCTCTAGCTTGTACGCAGGCTTGGCGCTACAAGTTCTGCCATGTCTTTTTAGGCTCTCTCCCCGCGTAAACGACTTGCTACATCGAACACAACTTATCATATTACGCAGTGGATTTTTAACACAGTCATTCTTCTCGTGTTGTCTTTTATTCTTTCTCAAGATAAACTCTTTACCGCAAAACTTACACCTATGTTCTTTCGATACAGCGTCAGATCCCAAATCAGAATTCATATTAGTTACTGAGACTAATGCCAGATACCAATTGAGTGTTTTAAATTAGATCCAATACTTAAATAGAAATTTTTTCATATTTCATCAGCGAGAATTAATATATCTCATGCAAAAGTACTTTATGCATGTAGTTCTGCTTTTCAACAACAGATGTCGCCACATGTTGCTTGCAGGTAAATAATATTTAGTTCTTTTATGCAGGGTGCGGGATGCTCACTAACGATCGCAAAAGAAGGATGGCTTCGCTAGACTCCAAGGAAAAGGAAGTTCGTCTTGCATGTTGGTGCTCCACAGATGTCTCATGGCATAATATTAATTTGACTGAGTAATGATATGTGTTAATTCCACCTTATAAAAATATTGCAAGTTTTGATTTAGTAGCAGAAATTATCGAATTAAATGTAACTCCAAATAAAATGACATGTCTCATTAGACAAAAAAAATCCATGCAGAGAGCGGTTTCTCAGAATAGTCAGAAACACTTGAAGAAACCACAGGAATGATTGCAAGAACACGGGAAAACCCATCAAAATATTGACAAGAATAATCAGGAGCACACGGAGAAAACAATCAAAATATTGACAAGAATATTCAGGAGCACACGGAGAAAACCACCATAATATTAACAATAATAATCGGAAGCACACGGAGAAAACCACAATAATATCGACAAGAATAATCGGAAGCACACAGAGAAAACCACCACAAGTTTTCTTTGATATCATAAAAATACAGAAAAAAAATATTTAAAAATAAAAATAAATTAATAAAAAACATTAAATTCTTATAATTTAAATTATTTATTTTATTGCTTTACATTATACAAATGCAAGTAAAACAAGCCATTATTGTATGTAGCCAGCATTCCTCAGTTCCTTGAGTATGAAGGATATTTCTTTGATGCACGAATAGTTTCCTGCACAAAGCGAACCATGTAAAAGTCTTAGCCGGTCAACCAATATGTTTGGATCTTTCCATGATGTGTAATCAATCTCTTCTACCACCATCTTCCTTGCACCTTTATAAATATTACGATCTCTGGTGTCTTCCGTTTTACCACCAACCTCAGGGTAACTTTCATGTTTGAGACGGTGATCATCACAAGCTTGATCAGATTTATTTAATATATCACGTCGTTTCCACCGTTTCGGTCTCAGGACACTGCCACATTCTTCGATCTTGGCAGCTTTAGGTGTTTCATCATAGTCTATGTCTTTGTCAACAGCCTCAGAGTCACTGTAACAATCACCGTAGAAGGAATCGTCTTCACCCAATTTACCGTAATAATTCGATGTTGATGATGTTGAAGTGTCTTCTTCGTCTTCATGCTTCCTTTTTAGGAGTCCATCATTTTTACAAAGTAGGAAAGATCTACTTGAATTCGGCTGGAATATATTCTCACTTTTCACGTTAAGGATTCTTTCATTGTCTTCATTCTTCCGTAAATCATCAACCTCCTTCAATTTAAGTTCTTTGTCGAGATCGGAAGAGCCAAGAAAATTATTGTCGTAATGCAGATCACTCTTCCTTAGGATGGTAGATTCATCGTTGTCCTCTAGCTTGTACGCAGGCTTGGCGCTACAAGTTCTGCCATGTCTTTTTAGGCTCTCTCCCCGCGTAAACGACTTGCTACATCGAACACAACTTATCATATTACGCAGTGGATTTTTAACACAGTCATTCTTCTCGTGTTGTCTTTTATTCTTTCTCAAGATAAACTCTTTACCGCAAAACTTACACCTATGTTCTTTCGATACAGCGTCAGATCCCAAATCAGAATTCATATTAGTTACTGAGACTAATGCCAGATACCAATTGAGTGTTTTAAATTAGATCCAATACTTAAATAGAAATTTTTTCATATTTCATCAGCGAGAATTAATATATCTCATGCAAAAGTACTTTATGCATGTAGTTCTGCTTTTCAACAACAGATGTCGCCACATGTTGCTTGCAGGTAAATAATATTTAGTTCTTTTATGCAGGGTGCGGGATGCTCACTAACGATCGCAAAAGAAGGATGGCTTCGCTAGACTCCAAGGAAAAGGAAGTTCGTCTTGCATGTTGGTGCTCCACAGATGTCTCATGGCATAATATTAATTTGACTGAGTAATGATATGTGTTAATTCCACCTTATAAAAATATTGCAAGTTTTGATTTAGTAGCAGAAATTATCGAATTAAATGTAACTCCAAATAAAATGACATGTCTCATTAGACAAAAAAAATCCATGCAGAGAGCGGTTTCTCAGAATAGTCAGAAACACTTGAAGAAACCACAGGAATGATTGCAAGAACACGGGAAAACCCATCAAAATATTGACAAGAATAATCAGGAGCACACGGAGAAAACCATCAAAATATTGACAAGAATATTCAGGAGCACACGGAGAAAACCACCATAATATTAACAATAATAATCGGAAGCACACGGAGAAAACCACAATAATATCGACAAGAATAATCGGAAGCACACAGAGAAAACCACCACAAGTTTTCTTTGATATCATAAAAATACAGAAAAAAAATATTTAAAAATAAAAATAAATTAATAAAACAATTTATTTTTATTTTTAAATATTTTTTTTCTGTATTTTTATGATATCAAAGAAAACTTGTGGTGGTTTTCTCTGTGTGCTTCCGATTATTCTTGTCGATATTATTGTGGTTTTCTCCGTGTGCTTCCGATTATTATTGTTAATATTATGGTGGTTTTCTCCGTGTGCTCCTGAATATTCTTGTCAATATTTTGATGGTTTTCTCCGTGTGCTCCTGATTATTCTTGTCAATATTTTGATGGGTTTTCCCGTGTTCTTGCAATCATTCCTGTGGTTTCTTCAAGTGTTTCTGACTATTCTGAGAAACCGCTCTCTGCATGGATTTTTTTTGTCTAATGAGACATGTCATTTTATTTGGAGTTACATTTAATTCGATAATTTCTGCTACTAAATCAAAACTTGCAATATTTTTATAAGGTGGAATTAACACATATCATTACTCAGTCAAATTAATATTATGCCATGAGACATCTGTGGAGCACCAACATGCAAGACGAACTTCCTTTTCCTTGGAGTCTAGCGAAGCCATCCTTCTTTTGCGATCGTTAGTGAGCATCCCGCACCCTGCATAAAAGAACTAAATATTATTTACCTGCAAGCAACATGTGGCGACATCTGTTGTTGAAAAGCAGAACTACATGCATAAAGTACTTTTGCATGAGATATATTAATTCTCGCTGATGAAATATGAAAAAATTTCTATTTAAGTATTGGATCTAATTTAAAACACTCAATTGGTATCTGGCATTAGTCTCAGTAACTAATATGAATTCTGATTTGGGATCTGACGCTGTATCGAAAGAACATAGGTGTAAGTTTTGCGGTAAAGAGTTTATCTTGAGAAAGAATAAAAGACAACACGAGAAGAATGACTGTGTTAAAAATCCACTGCGTAATATGATAAGTTGTGTTCGATGTAGCAAGTCGTTTACGCGGGGAGAGAGCCTAAAAAGACATGGCAGAACTTGTAGCGCCAAGCCTGCGTACAAGCTAGAGGACAACGATGAATCTACCATCCTAAGGAAGAGTGATCTGCATTACGACAATAATTTTCTTGGCTCTTCCGATCTCGACAAAGAACTTAAATTGAAGGAGGTTGATGATTTACGGAAGAATGAAGACAATGAAAGAATCCTTAACGTGAAAAGTGAGAATATATTCCAGCCGAATTCAAGTAGATCTTTCCTACTTTGTAAAAATGATGGACTCCTAAAAAGGAAGCATGAAGACGAAGAAGACACTTCAACATCATCAACATCGAATTATTACGGTAAATTGGGTGAAGACGATTCCTTCTACGGTGATTGTTACAGTGACTCTGAGGCTGTTGACAAAGACATAGACTATGATGAAACACCTAAAGCTGCCAAGATCGAAGAATGTGGCAGTGTCCTGAGACCGAAACGGTGGAAACGACGTGATATATTAAATAAATCTGATCAAGCTTGTGATGATCACCGTCTCAAACATGAAAGTTACCCTGAGGTTGGTGGTAAAACGGAAGACACCAGAGATCGTAATATTTATAAAGGTGCAAGGAAGATGGTGGTAGAAGAGATTGATTACACATCATGGAAAGATCCAAACATATTGGTTGACCGGCTAAGACTTTTACATGGTTCGCTTTGTGCAGGAAACTATTCGTGCATCAAAGAAATATCCTTCATACTCAAGGAACTGAGGAATGCTGGCTACATACAATAATGGCTTGTTTTACTTGCATTTGTATAATGTAAAGCAATAAAATAAATAATTTAAATTATAAGAATTTAATGTTTTTATTTCTTGTATTCTGATTTCTAACTAAGACTTAGATCTCGTAACTTGTGCTTCCTTTTTGCCTTTTTTTGTTGATGGAGCTTCCAAATGTGCTGCCTTTTCGATGATGGTGCTTCCAAATGTGCTGCCTTTTCGTTGTCGGTGCTTCCAAATGTGCTGCCTTTTCGTTGTCGGTGCTGCCAAATGTGCTGCCTTTTCGTAGTCGGTGCTTCCAAATGTGCTGCCTTTTCGTTGTCGGTGCTGCCAAATGTGCTGCCTTTTCGTTGTCGGTGCTGTCAAATGTGCTGCCTTTTCGTATTCGGTGCTTCCAAATGTGCTGCCTTTTCGTAGTCGGTGCTTCCAAATGTGCTGCCTTTTCGTTGTCGGTGCTGCCAAATGTGCTGCCTTTTCGTTGTCGGTGCTGCCGAATGTGCTGCCTTTTCGTTGTCGGTGCTGCCAAATGTGCTGCCTTTTCGTTGTCGGTGCTGCCGAATGTGCTGCCTTTTCTTAGTCGGTGCTTCCAAATGTGCTGCCTTTTCGTAGTCTGTGCTTCCAAATGTGCTGCCTTTTCGTAGTCGGTGCTTCCAAATGTGCTGCCTTTTCGTAGTCTGTGCTTCCAAATGTGCTGCCTTTTCGTAGTCGGTGCTTCCAAATGTGCTGCCTTTTCGTTGTCGGTGCTGCCAAATGTGCTGCCTTTTCGTTGTCGGTGCTTCCAAATGTGCTGCCTTTTCGTAGTCGGTGCTTCCAAATTTGCTGCCTTTTTTGTTGATGGTACTTCTATTTTTTTAATGTTTTTTTGACTCTAGTATTTTAGTAAATTGTTCTTGATTTGACTAGCGTATTATTCAAACCGGTTAATGTATAAAAACGAGTCCTAGACAGCAGGACGCCCAATTTGTTACTGCCGTCGACGGTGTACGGATCACCTAGTTTGTTTCTTCTGGTGCATAAGTCGCGTAACTGCCTGTACTTGAGACTTCGATGGCATCTTTACCGACTTTAACGTCGTACTCGATGGAGGATGTACCATCGACAGATGTAAAGGATGATCGTCTGCTTGGGACTGTATTCACCAACACGAATAAGAAAGATACACGCAAGCATAAAGCTAATGTTGGTGACATTGTGAGAATCTCCAAGCAGAAAGGTGTCTTTGAGAAAGGTTTCACAGCGAATTGGAGTTCTGAACTTTTCCGTGTGATGTTACAGTGACTCTGAGGCTGTTGACAAAGACATAGACTATGATGAAACACCTAAAGCTGCCAAGATCGAAGAATGTGGCGGTGTCCTGAGACCGAAACGGTGGAAACGACGTGATATATTAAATAAATCTGATCAAGCTTGTGATGATCACCGTCTCAAACATGAAAGTTACCCTGAGGTTGGTGGTAAAACGGAAGACACCAGAGATCGTAATATTTATAAAGGTGCAAGGAAGATGGTGGTAGAAGAGATTGATTACACATCATGGAAAGATCCAAACTTATTGGTTGACCGGCTAAGACTTCTACATGGCTCACTTTGTGCAGGAAACTATTTGTGCATAAAAGAAATATCTTTCATACTCGAAGAACTGAGCAAAGCTGGCTAAATACAATAATGGCTTATTTTACTTCTATTTGTATAATCTTAAGAAATAAATTAAATATTAAAAGTAAAAATTTAATGTTTTTATTTCTTGCATTCTGATTTCTAACTAAGACTTAGTTCTCGTAACTTGTGTTACCAAATGTGCTGCCTTTTTGATGGTGCTTCCAAAATGTGCTTCCTTTTTGTAGATGGTGCTTCCAAATGTGCTGCCTTTATTGATTGTGCTTCCCAAATGTGCTGCCTTTATGATGGTGCTTCCAAAATGTGCTTCCTTTTTGTTGATGGTGCTTCCAAATGTGCTGCCTTTTTGATGGTGCTTCCAAAATGTGCTTCCTTTTTTGATGGTGCTTCCAAATGTGCTGCCTTTACGTTGATGGTGCTTCCAAAATGTGCTTCCTTTTTGTTGATGGTGCTTCCAAATGTGCTGCCTTTTTGTTGATGGTGCTTCCAAATGTGCTGCCTTTATTGATTGTGCTTCCAAAATGTGCTGCCTTTTCGTAGTCGGTGCTTCCAAATGTGCTGCCTTTTCGTAGTCGGTGCTGCCTTTTCGTTGGTGGTGCTGCCTTTTCGTTGATAGTGCTTCCGTTTTGTTGATTGCGCGTAGTAAAATATGTAGTGACTGAATATTTACTAGTTCAAAACCTCTTGGTGTTACTAAAATAATTTTCAAGGTCGCTTAATCCTTTAGTATGTATAAAAATTTCATGATGGTCTAAATGACTGTAATTAGCTAACGACGAAGGTCATGTGGTCCTGAAATGACTAGCCTATACGTCTGATAATGACATGACTCGGTCTCATGGACTGAAGACAATTGTTCTTTATGTGCGGTTTTGTACATGAACGGCTTATAGGTTATTCAGATTATTCAAAAATTAGACTTTCATGATAGGCTTATCGTCACTGTATTAATTCTTTGGTTAGGTATATTGACTTATGATTAATAAACTCCGCGAAAGGTAACGGAAAAAAGAATTTAAAATTTATTTAATAATTAGTTACAACTGTCACTGGTCAAGAATCTAACCGTGGACATGGATCCATCGATTCAATTTGTAAATTAATAATTGATTTTTTCGGAGACTATTGGAATTTTTCCCGCATTTCTAACTAAATAATTACATGATTTCAACATGGCGGTCAAATTTCAAGATGGTGGACACCTCAGCAATAATAAATTATTACTGCACTGTAGCATGTTAGAATAGAATTTGCATGATGGTAAGACAAGTACACACAATATGGTGACCTCCAGCAGACGAAAACATGATGGTGGCAATGACCGCTAGCATGTACTGAACATAAAATGACGGATCCGTGATGGACATCAAGGTCAAAGTCAAAGATCAATGTCGAGGTCAAATTTCAAGGTTAAGGTTAAATTTCAAGGTCAAGGTCAAAGGTCAAGGTCAAGGTCAAAGGTGTGGTGACGTCATACCAGCTGATGGTAAATACCTTGTTATTGGTGGAGGTAGGTCAGTCTGAAGGTGGCTTCTGTGGAGGAAGGATCTGTTGATTTTATATTTTTTGCCCTCGCCGGTTTCGAATCAAGGACGGGAATCGATATAAACAGAATTCTATTAAGTTAATTTTTTGATGAATTTTGAACTTTTTTTTCATTAAAATCGTATAATAAATAAAGATTTTCAAGATGGTGTCTAAATTTAAAGATGGCGACCATAACGATAATTGTAACATTAATAGGACCCAATATGGCGGTCTTAACGAAAAGTGTAAGAATGATATGGTACTCAACCAAGATGGCGGGTGTAACGAAATATGCAACATTTATATAATCCAAGATGTCGACCGTAACAATAACTGCAACAGTGGTTTTTAAGATTTTTATTTAATTCGATTATTTAATTTTTTTAATGATTTTTAAAATTTTTCCCGATTTTCTAACATAAAAATTGCGGATTTTCAAGATGGCGACCGTAACGAAAATTGCAATGGTGACGACATGATTCGAAGTTGGTGGAAATTACTAGAAATACAAAATGGCAAATGGATTAGCATGGATTAACATATGGATTAGCATAGATTGACATACGGATTAGCATAGATTGGCATACAGGTTAGCATAGATTGGTATACGAATTAGCATAGATTGGCATACGGATTGGCATAGATTGACATGGATTAGCATAGATTGGCATGGATTAGGTTAGGTTAGCATAGATTAGCATATGGATTAGGTTAGGTTAGGTTAGGTTAGCATAGATTAGCATATGGATTAGGTTAGGTTAGTTTAGTTTAGTTTAGTTTAGGTTAGGTTAGGTTTGCATAGATTAGCATATGGATTAGGTTAGGTTAGGTTAGGTTAGTTTAGTTTAGGTTAGGTTAGGTTAGGTTTGCATAGATTAGCATATGGATTAGGTTAGGTTAGTTTAGTTTAGTTTAGTTTAGGTTAGGTTAGGTTAGCATAGATTAGCATATGGATTAGGTTAGGTTAGGTTAGGTTAGGTTAGGTTAGGTTAGGCGTGCGAAGGAAGTACCTACGGGCTCCGACCAACAGCGCTTCTCTGCTGTGAAGTATTAGGAGATCAGAACTTGAGAGGAGGTAGTAATAAAAACTTGCCGGTGCCGTTGCGCGTCGTGGAAGTAGAGCGCGCCAAAACACACGGTTGCCTGGCCGTATGTATCCGGCGTTCATAACACGTGTAGAAGTAGGCTTATATTCGTTACCTCCTGGCTGTTTATTACCGCCTAATACTTTTCATAGCGAGACGTCCTGGCGAGCTGGTCTGTCCATCGTAACGGGACATTTTTTCGTGCGTACATGGCTGATGAACGTAACGGGACATTTTTTCGTGCGTACATGGCTGATGAACGTAACGGGACACTTTTTCGTGCGTGTATGGCCGGCGGAAGTGACGTAATCCAACATGGGTGATGAAGCGAAGCCTTAAGGTGTCTGGATCGGATCCCCGGATCCCCCTCCCCCCTCCCCTGCCCTCATACATACTTTATATACCTACTACCACGGTCTCAGCTCATGATACTAAGTCCACAGCTCATGAGACTAAGGCCATATCTCATGATACTAAGGCCACAGCCCATGATACTAAGGCTACAGCTCATGATACTAAGGCCATATCTCATGATAGGCCTCAGCTCATGATTCTAAAACCATAGCTTATGTTACTGAGGCCACAGATCCGGCATAGAGCATTTAACCGATTGAGAACATGCGAACATATGAATTTGTTCGTTACCGAGATTAGATGTACATAACTGACGAGAACTTAAATATTCGCTTACTTTTTTGAAAAAAAAAATATATTTTCATTAAAGAATGTATAAAGAAGCAATACAAAAATACTACACACAAATGCCATATTCATCCACAAAACAAAATGCGCCAAAATCCAAAAGACTGCATCAAATGTCTAAGTATAGGAAATTTTTGTACGTATTAAAAAAACAATAGTCTTGACTTGAAAGCGGTCATACTAGAAGGGTATAGTCTGTGTGTCCACAGCCTGTGTAACGCATGAAGCTTAATTATAATGTCCCATTTTATAAAAGCCAAAGTAAAAGAAAAAAGAAAGCAGTAATCCAACATGGCGGTGAATGTATAGAGCTCGAAAGAGGGAGAAGCGATTAAGTCGCGCGCCGCGCTAAGGCGCTTAGCCGTGGCGGGCTGTTGGTAAACAGCGTCTGAGGCGGTGCGTATCGATCGCAGCGCGCGAGGGCTGGGGGCGGCGGAGCGCGGAACTACTGCAAGTTCTTCTGTCGCCTCTCGGCGCCCCAGTGCTGCCAACCCGTGCGGTCGACTGGAAACACGGCACGGACGTCGAAAACGGAAATGTGTAACAGCCACGGTGCTGCCATCTGTGACGAATGGAGCGAACCAAAGTTTATAGTATTGACTGTTTAATTAATTTTAACAAATTTGGTAGTATTTTTTATAAAATTCCTTGTCGAGGTCAAAAGCCGGGGTTTTGTTAGTTTTTTTTTTTTCACGCCTTTTTCGCTTTTATCGAAGCCGTTTCATTATATAGTTGGAAATATCGGTCTGCTAATCGAATGAATTGATAGTCGTCGAAGATGCTCCGGCAGCGAATTCTAGCGGCAAGTGCGGAAACAACGAGTGGTTTGCGTCCAGAAATGTAGTTGCAAACACAATTTTCGTATACATATCACGGTCGGATTTATTTTAAAGAATTCTAAGTTAAATTTCGTGTCCGAGTTTCATATTGTAAGTGTTTTTGCAACATGGGAACACTTGAAATTGCTCGTTACCGAGGTTACATGTTACATATCACCGGCAAGTATTGAAAGACTCGTCCCTTTTTGTTTGTGTGACACCTTATATTTCATATTTAGTTTTTAAAGAGTTTAATTACTAAAAAAAGATGTATTTGCTACTGTTCTCAACTTTAAAGTTTTTCTACGTTTATAAATGTACCGTTACAGAGATTATCGTATTTTCACGATGGTAATGCGCAAGAAAAAAAAATGTAAAAATTAGAATTAATCTATTCCTGAGTTGGAACAAAATTCTTCAAATAAATCATCCGAAATATATATATTTTTTTTAAATAAAAAGAAGATATAAATTTTGTATCATGATTTATAGCAATCTTTTTTTAATAACACTAAGCTCAAGTCAAATTAAACTGTATTTAATGTAATGTTAGTATATGTTTTTGCAGTGCATTATTAATTAGTTTTATTGGTATCTTAAATTTAATTATTTCTACTTGAAAAATAGAAATCATGTTGAATAAGTTGTGACACTTTTGGAAGAAAACATTTTTTTTTTGGTTGGCCACTGACTAATAGCACATTGTTAAGGAGACCCGGGAAGCGTACGGGAATTGTACAGTAATTGTGTAACAACGGCCACACAGTTTTCACAGGAGTTGTTGGTGACCTTGAACAGGCTCGCACTAGCACAGCGGCGCGGCTGACGAATTCTATTGGCTGAGCGCACAGTGGGCTCGAGTCCTTCCTCGTGCGCTATTATCTATCGCTGAGCGGCCTTGTAAATTCCGCGGGCCGCCGCGCAGGGTGGCGTGAATGGGCACCGCCTTTCTGGACTTTTCGGGTATTGGGTCGACCCGGGATGACGTGACTAATCACAGCCGCTCTCGTCGGTTCTGGAAAGACGACCCACTAGTATAAAAGGGTGACGCCGGCCTTCGCGGGAGTTCCGAGCGTGTACCGAGATTTCGGAGCGTTCCTCGAGTGAAGTGAAGTGCGACATCGGCGAAGAGGGTGAGAGACCCCCTCGAGAGTGGCGCGACGCGGAGTGAAGGGACCGTGCGAGTGCGACTGAGTGGCGCGAGACTGTGTGTGTGTGTGTGTGTGGACAGGCGCGAGGTGAGGGGCGAACCACTGTCGAGCCTAGCTCCAGTGAGGAGTGCGAACTGTGGAACTTGACAGACATTGAGTGACTTGAGGATAAACATTCTTTAAGTGCCAGTGATCTGATATCGGACATTTTAAAGTACAATTATTTATTATTAATGTAAATATTGGTGATAAATTAGACTGTAATAAAACTTAATTGGGCTGGAAACAAACTAACGAACACTGATCTAGGGTGTAAAGATGATGAAAATCTCCTTTCCAGAGTTGATCGTAAGATGTGTTCATTATTACACGGTTACAATTTTCTGTAGGCCAAAAAATGAAGGTTCTTTTTTCCACTCATGACCTAAAAGAAATTCACAATAATGCTGGTTATCACTATTCACAAACGTCCTCGAGTATTGCTGAGTAAAACTTACCCTTCAAAATAATGATTATTTTTGAAAGTGGTCGTTGTTAATAACGCAAGTATAATATTAATGGGAGAAACGCTGGATAACATGCACGAGCCGTGTAGTCTCTGATACGGAGGAGTCTAGTGTCTCCAAAGTTCTTGTCTCGCAGAATAAACGCCCTCTGGGAGATACGCCGGCGGTGTTCTTCAGGCAGTGAAGCGAGCGGTGGAGAATCAAGTGCGAGGGAAGTCTTGCCAACTGAGCCACTTTTCTTCCCTGGCGCGGTTCTTCCTTGGAACTCCGCGTGGCAGGCTGCCAACACTCCCGCGAAGAGAAACTTCGTTTCCTCCTCCCCCCCCCCCTCAACCGGACAGCTTGTTCGCCTCTCTGTCCGCGATAGCCAAGGTCTAGTTTATAAACTGCCGCGGCAAGAGGCAACTCGCAAGTCGCAAGTGGCGCAAGTTAGTCACCAGCCAATCGGGAAACACATCGGACACAAGCTGTCGCCAACCTTGAAACTTCAAAACCATGGAACTGCAGGGGAGAAAATGAGGCGGAGTTTAATAATCACAATTGTTACATTTTGATAGCTCACGATGATCGTAAAAAAAAAAACATTCAACATCTTCATTAGTCTGATCACAAAAAAAAATGTTTACCCTTACAGTGCGGAAGTTAGCAAATAAAGAGAGCTATAACAAGACGACTAAAAGGTGTAGCCATTTGTACACGCCATATTCAAACGACAAGCTGAGCCGGCGACGGACATTTGAACTGCGCGCCTTTTCCGCGACGAGAGACTATCCCCTCACTTTTCTCCCCCTCTGTGAAGTAGTCGGTGTGTGCTTAACTTGAGGCACCAGCGAGTGTTGAGCCTTCTTCGCTGTGTTGCCTCCGAGTTGACTACATGCTCGTCAACTGACTTGACTTCCGGTTTGCTGGGTCGTAGCGACGTGCAAGTCGTTACAAGACTTAGTTATAGCTAGAGAACGGAAAAATTCGCGGATTCATTTCGTGATGGGCTGAAATTCAAACATGTGTACAATTCTGCTGGTTCTGCTATTGGCTCGCAGTTTAACTGGAGCTCTCTGGGCCAAAGAGAGACTATCGACCAAAGAAGCGTCGAATCACAAGCTACCCAGGGGAGACGCCTCACAATTTAGTACCCAATGAACACGCGTGTTTACTTGAGAAATGTAGAGGATAATGGAGGCTATCCTAGAGGTCATTGAATACGCGACATTTCCGGTCCCTAGTTATATCTTCAATATTTGCTTAATTGGCTTCTCGGCTCCAACGGTTTAAATTCCTTTTGGCATAAATATGATTTCATTGACGAGTTTGTCGAGTTGGACGCAGGTGTGGGCAAAATAGGACTTGTGAAGAGCAACAAGGCTCATTTCTGCCTTCGCAACTTGTTTCTAGGCCACGGGTCTGCTGCGCGTATGCCTATAGTCGCTGCCATGAGCGGTGGGCGGGACTTAGAGACATACCCTTGTAATTGGCATGTTCGGTCAAAGGACTTCATTCAGTCATGTCAATTAGTGTGTGGTGGTATTTCGCGCGGGCATGGACTCTGCCTCAGTTTCCCTTAGTTGTTGTGGGTCTCTCGTGCCTTACTTTCCTCATGTCGAGCTTCCAAAGGGCTTTAAGAATGATGTCATGCTCGCGGGTACGGAGACAGATCATGCGTACGTTTGTATGCAAGGCGTTAACATTGATTAGGGAGTCCATGTTGCATGTTGAGGTGCTGCGTGACAATCATTCGCACCCATACGAGAAGCGAATTTTTTTTTTTACCTGTATGTAATAAAACTATTTGTTTGCAGATATTTTTATTTGATGTATCTTCATAAAATTATTGTCACACGCTATGCGCACAAGTATTGTGCAAATGTTTACTTTTGCGGAATATGTTTGTTTGATAACATATTGTAATCGCATTTAATCTATTTCTATGTTACGCACATATTCGGACCTTCACATATGTGTTTTCCGATGTTGAGTAGGGAACTTGAGCTGCACACAAGGACATTTGTTCTCAGTCCTAAACTTTGTAATATTTTTAATACGATATTATTCCGCCTGTAGGCCTCTGATACTTCTTAAAGTTTGTACCGCCTATCATGTATGTGGAAATAATGTCGTACAAGTAATGCAAAAGATTTACGATTTTTATTTGGCAATATTAAATGTTTAATGATTAGAATGTTGATGTTGTTTCATGTGCCCTGTGGCCACTTAGTTAGCTGTAGATTTATCTAGATCACTTTATATTTATTTTTCCTCGTTCGAATAAAGAGCGTTTGTGAAAAGCTAGGGTTATAAATTGGCGTCAAGTAATTGACACAAACGAAATGGGAAGAGTAATTAAATAGTGTATAAGCTACTTTAATTACAAGCAGCGCTGGAGTGCACAGTAAATATTTGTCAGACACCCTGGCGCCAAGACAAAAGACAGACTGCAGACGTCTTTTCTTCTCTCTTTAGTGCGTGTGCGTGGGTTAAGGCTAGTGAGAAACTAAAACAAGACATGAGAAGATACATGCGGGAAAACACTCATTTTCAGCTATCTGAGTTCATTCGTAAAATTAATTTGATTTGTACTCTTCGTTGGCGCGATGGATTCAGATCTCGTAGCGAAGTTTACTGGTACACTCAGTTGCACATATTATTATTTTTATTATATTGGTTCTCATTTTAGGAACATTTCTTATGTCTGTGGCATGAAATAAATTACAGTGAACAAAATATTTCGGAAGTAGTGCAAAAAACCAATACTCGTGTTTGTGACAGAATCTACACACCTTACGGGAAAATATTAAAGTCAAAGCTCAGAGTCTCAGAAGATGCAAGGATAGTTAATAATTTAACGTGCCGTATGAAGGGCAGGGTTCAAATTGAATATTAAAAATGTTTTTTTGAAATAACATTCAATGGTTCTCCCTGAAATGTTAAAATTCTGTGTGCTGTACGAATGTAGATGAAATATTGCCAGAAAAATCTATGTAAATGAAACCTAGGTAATCATGGGACTGTAATTATAGTTATTTAAAAAAATTGCTTTGGTTTTAATTTTCATTTATTCCTAGGCCTATAATAATAATTATGGCTAATGATAATGTTAAATTTAGGTGTGTGAAAGTTGCGTATTTGTTGAAAATCGTCCCTTGGGCGATCTGTAAAGTTAATATATTATCAACTGTCGTTTTGATTTCCTAACCTGACTTCTTCTAAGTGAACTGAGTTGGGAGGTCTCTTAGTGTATCTCAGGCCTTATCATGCAGGCTGGAAGGGTAGCATGCATCGTGTGATTTAATCAGAGTTTGCCCTGCCATGCTGTGACTGACTCCCCTATCTCAACTCTAGAATGTAACTAGTTAAGGTGGGCCCAAGTAAAACCTGCACAGACACAGCGAAAACCCTAGGCTCAGTCGTACAGGCTGCAATGCGCATGCATTAACAATGTAGGAGAATACAGGAGACAGAGATGGTCTGGATCAAGGAGTTTAGAAGTAAACAGAGATATCACTCCCCGGTTAAACATAATTTTTTTTATGTCATCTGAAATCGGTCACTAACAAGTGACACTACCAACCACACAGCATAAAACCAAATAAATTTAGCTCTTTCCCGGATCATAACAGGGTATAGGTTATTTAACGAATCTATGTCTTCATATATTTTTAATAAAGTTTTTAATAAATCATCGTTGAATTGATTTTTTCGTGTTTTGATATTCATACGACTTTATTAGGGATGGAAGGCAGTGTTCGTTGAAGATCAAAAATATTTTTAGGTTATACTAGATATTTCAAAATACATAACCATTTTTGGCTCCTAAAATTGCAATTTTTATTTAGTTAAATGCCTATCTACATAATACACTACACAGTAATTATTACAAAATAAAAAAGACATGACAATAAATAATTAATTATAAAGTATTTAGAGTAGCTCAATTAATTAAAATTCAGTTAATTACATAAAATGTTTTACACCTCAGCTTAACTCGGGGAGGGCGTTACGATTTCATCATTCAACCTCGGGCACGAAAACTGTTCTCAGGTAAAAGTTCAAAAATTTTAAATAATTATTTAAATGCCTTTTTCTCTCAAAAAATATTCATTTCACTTCTTAGAATAAACCTTTTAATAAGTTCAATATTAATTTACTTTAATACATTGGACGACTTAATTTGTGTCTCAAATACAGTGACGTGGGTATGCGGTACTCAAGCAAAATAAAATTCTAGTATGGCGCCAATAAAAATCATCTCTCTTACTTGAGAGGATGCAATTCACACGCTTATAATTAGTAGGCACTCCATCACAATTTGCTTCGGATTTCAATTTATACCCAATAGAGTGGGTGATGGATCGCTTTAGCATTATAGTTGGCTGGATTATCCGGAGTTGTAGACCACAACCGTCATTCGAAGCCCCGACAGATTCAAAACTACAAACTTCCGCGCCACTTCGCTGAAGCCATGTCAGACGCAACGAGCCACGGCTGACGTAGACTTCCGAAGACGAAACAAAACACAAAAAAAAAAAAACTTTTAGTTTGAGAATAAAAAAAATTTAAAATGACAAGCTAAATATAAAACAATTCTTTGCGAATCACAAGTTCAAAAGGTCCGTGGCCGAATGTGAAACTGCGCGTGCTCTACCGTCACCAAAACAAAATCTCACACTGCATTATCTTTGACATAGTAAAAATTAAGTTTTCCATGGAATCAACTAAAATAAACCTAGAATGCTGAAAATAAAGAAAAGTAAATAAACAGAGTACTGAGGACCTATCTGTATCTTGCATACAGTATTACATTTTTGGTGAATTTTTTGAGAACAGGCTACAGGTATATGTAGAAGTCGGAGTACTTATTGTTTCTGAAAAGTTCTAGAAAAAACTGGAGAATTTAATTTAATTAACATTCTTTATATATAAACTAATATTCCAAAATGATCGATTAAACATTTTTTAATATTCCATGGAGCAAAAATGTTTCAAATGTCTTTAATTCAATGCATCCAGTATTTAATAAATTGGAAGAGATTTAATACTATGCCTAATAAGGTAGTTATTAATTTTTTTTGGACCTTAAACCTTTGTTTTTCTATCCCTCGCAGTTAAAGTTGCTCGTATAAAAATTGATTTAAATAAACTTTTTTGTTATTACTTACCTACCTTATTCCCGTATACGGATGTGATATTAGTCATACTAAGGGAGTTACAGTATTTTTTTCTGTTTTTCAAAAATAATTATTTGGTCGGATTCGTTCCATTAACTATATTTTGTGTATCAGTTTGGAAGTTATTTGTACATATTTTACGGAAGTTATAGTGCCCATAAAAATGTCATATACATGTATATATACACACACTTCTGAGTTGGCGATGGTTTTGAGGTCTATGTATCATGAAACGAAAAATAATGTACAAAATTACCGGAAATCGCTCCATGATAACGGCTACTATAGGTGGCCTTTCTTCGAAATCTCCCTAAATTTCAAACAAGTATTGCCTAACAACCCCATTGGCTTGTTGTGACTCGTACACCAATGAAACTGGAACACCAAATATTAATAAATGTCGTTTTAGAATCACGATTTAGAAAATAATGCGGTGGGGAAAGTTACTCTCATAGTCCGTGGTCAGGTGACGTCTAGAATTCTACAGCGGTACCCGTTCAACCGACTGTTCACTTGCAACGCAGCGCGTATGGTTTTTACACTTGCAAGGTAGCCAAAATAAGGTTTGTCCATTTGCAAGGCAGCCATGTCAATTTTGTACACTTGCAAGGCAGCAATGTTAGGTTTTTCCACTTGCAAGGCAGGCATGTCAGGTTTGTACACTTGAAAGGTAGCCAAAGTAAGATTTGTACACTTGCAAGGTAGCCAAAATAAGGTTTGTCCACTTGCAAGGCAGCCAAAATAAGGTTTGTCCACTTGCAAGGCAGCCATGTCAGGTTTTTCCACTTGCAAGGCAGCCATGTCAGGTTTGTACACTTGCAAGGCAGCCATGTCAGGTTTTTCCACTTGCAAGGCAGCCATGATATGTTTGTCCACTTGCAAGGCAGCCATGTTAGGTTTGTCCACTTGCAAGGCAGCCATGATAGGTTTGTCCACTTGCAAGGCAGGCATGTCAGGTTTGTACACTTTCAAGGCAGCTATGTCAGGTTTTTCCACTTGCAAGGCAGCCATGATAGGTTTGTCCACTTGCAAGGCAGCCATGTTAGGTTTGTCCACTTGCAAGGCAGCCATGATAGGTTTGTCCACTTGCAAGGCAGCCATGATAGGTTTGTCCACTTGCAAGGCAGCCATGATAGGTTTGTCCACTTGCAAGGCAGCCATGTCAGGTTTGTACACTTGCAAGGCAGCCATGTCAGGTTTGTCCACTTGCAAGGCAGCCATGTCAGGTTTGTACACTTGCAAGGCAGCCATGTCAGGTTTGTACACTTGCAAGGCAGCCATGTCAGGTTTGTCCGCTTGCAAGGCAGCCATGATAGGTTTGTCCACTTGCAAGGCAGCCATGTACTCACGACCACTGGAAGTGGCTGACAAGACAACAGCGGCGCAGTCTCTCGAGGACCGTGGAGACTGAGACGAGCTACGTGACTCGCACTGTAACCTGGCGCGCCCGGCGGGGGAGGCAGGGATTGAGAGCGGATGGAAGCCAAACAAGGACCGGGCTGCCGCGGAGTAATCCGGGGATCGAAGCACGCTGTTTGCTGAGGACATTCAGTCCCGGTTAATTGATTGCCGAGCGCCGGGTGGTAGGGGGAGGGGGGTTGTTTTTGCCTCCGCGTGCGGCGCGCCTCTCAATCTGGGTGTCTCCCTTGTCGGAGCCCTTTGAAGGAGCGAAGCCTGTAGCACACTGTGGCTGGAGGGATGCTGCATCGACTTGGCGACTGATTATACTGTGCTTTCTAACTACATGGATCCAGCTAGTGAACTTTTCAAGTTATCATGTTTAACTTTTCAAGATGTGGCAATTCTAGTTTTAAGGCATTTTAAATAGTATTTTATCTTCTCTATGTTGTTCTGAATTATTTGTATCTAAGTTACACGTTTCGACTGAAAATTGGTTTCTGAAATATTGTTATAGTGTTTCTTAATTACATTTAAATATGTAATGTTTATTATAAATCTGAATTTTCTAAGGTGAAGTCATTTAATGTTATGCAATGTGTTCTCAATCGCGATCTCTGTAGGATGTGTATGATTGTACCAGGCTTAAGTCAGGTTCGGGTTGTTTATTGCGAAATTACTCTGCCACCCGACGACACAAAAGACTGACTAAAGGTATACAAGCTTCATTAAGGCTAATATTCTTTCGATACTGAGTTAAAAATAGTTTATTGCCATGTACATAGTAATTATTTGCGCCCCATTCTGTGCAATATGCCAGCATCATTCACAGTGTGTCCTAGTCAATGATTATCTCACCCTTTTTTTATGAGGGAATGAAGCATTATGCATTGATAATAATAATTGTTTCATTTTGTTTAGCTCTTCTAATGTAAAAAAACGGCCTTTTCATTAAAAGATTTTTTTTTGACGTAGCAACGTCTAATAAATCGATGAACGCCGGCTGCACTCACGAAAAAATTGTCACGTTCCGCCTGAGCCGAGCGTGCAAGAACCGGCCAACCACAATGCGAGAAAATCTTCTATAATATCAAACAGGTTGAGGCGGGCTTTTTAAACCAATTGTTCGTGATTATATTTAAACAAATTACTAAAATTAAATTTGCAAAAAAAATGTAAATAATATTTGAAAATTAAAAAAATAGAATGCAATTTTTCATCAATGTTTTCTTATGACGTTATCACGTGAAATTATCGTCCGTGAACCGACTTTACAGACAACCCCCCCTTTTTTCAAAGAGCGATAAAGCTGAAACGAACGTACATATTTACAATGGTATTTTATGTGGAAAGTTTAGTCTAGGCTTCTGCCTCCCCCCTCCTTCTCTTCCACGATGAAGGCATGGCGCCGCGCGGCTCGCGACTGCCAGAGTTCAGTGACTACTGGGAAGTTCGTCCCTGCCGGCCGCAACAGGGGGGGGGGGGGGAGGTACACAGACCCTGCAGCCACACATTTCCTCTCACTCACACGTCACACACGCGGGACAGATCCACGTTCCCTCCTTGTTTTCTGACGTGAATCCGATGAACGTTTTATGTTTCGTGCGGCGGAGTCCTGACAGAATGATGGTGACACAGTAACCGCACCATCGTAAAGCGCGCTCTGACGGCGACGCTACCCCCTCCCCCCTGGCAAAGACGTAACCGCGCGGCAGCAAACGATATGAAGCGTAGCCGGCGCGGCTAGCATTCAGTCGCAACTTTTTTTTATAATAGACAAACACAATTGTGTATACATATTTAACTTATTTATTAAAGTTCCATTTTGTATTTTTTTTTAGTTTTTCAACGTGAAATCCATATATTCTACAGAAGTAGGTTCTCAAATTTAAAATTATTAGCTTGTATTTTAAAAAAAATTAGCTTAATTTGCATATATACTCGTAAGCAAACGGAAACGTTTCCTTACAAATTTCGCACTTCAAGAAATGGTTTGAATTTCTTTCAGAAAATATTAATTAATTTTACCTGGAATTTCAAAATTTTTCAAATTTGTTACGATTTTGACAGCCAATAAACATGAAATGAGTTTTTGTGATAGAAATGCAAACCATATCATGAAGTAGCCAGTGGCATTGCAGTTAAACCTAGAAAGTTTCAGTTATGCAATAAATTAAATTCTCCTTATTTTTTTGTAGAACCCAAAAACGTAAAAAATGTAACTTTGGCAGCTGATTATGCAAAAAGTATGCGCTGTACCTATATGTTTTTCATTTCGTGAAAGTTAAACAATTGAACAAGTCTAAAAGTTGATCGGTGATTCATATAAATATAAAAAAAAGACCTGAAATAGGAGGCACCCCCTTAACGAACTATTTCCAGCGCACGGCTTCATTACAGCAGGACACAGTGGCACGCCTCTCATTAGGAGCGACACAGAGGAGTCCTCCGCGCGACACTACCGCCGAGGACTCTCAGGATGTGCGGTCGAGGGAGGAACTAATTGCCGAGGCTGAGACCTAGATATCTGAAGTAGTGTTGGGCCCATCCGCTAGATAGCAGTTTTCATAATACACTACCAAAATTGAGTGAGAGAAGCTATTATCATCAGGAAAACAAACCAGTGAAATTTAATTCACTTTATTTTTTTTTTAGCCACATATTTTGTGATGCGGCATACATACTAGAAATTTTGCATCTCCTATTAATTTATATAGAACATATTTTTTTTTTTAATTAAAAAAACCGCATTGAGTGTTTCTCGCACAGTTTAAATACTTAGCAATTGGTCGTCAAGTAGTTAAATTAACACCTCCCCTTCCGAAATTTTTTTTTGCTAGTAGTTATGGGCCCACCCAACAGATAGCTTCACTTGTCACGCAAAACATGGTGTCAGTTTCCAGTGTAAGAGTCGCACTTCTGTATCTCCTTCCTTGTCCTATGCACCAGCTGGAGGGCTGGAGAAGCCTTCGTCCCCTCTTTCCCCTCGAATTAAAGATGGCGGCCACTGGGAAACTACCATACGTCTTGCAGCTTGGGACCAAGATGGCTTGCTGGTCCTAGCGAGTAGAGGCGTTGTGATCACACACTGAACAAACTGAACTAGTGAAGACAGTTCTTGCAATGGGGTAGATTGAACTTAATAATTATTTTGGTCGTACACTATTGTTATTTTGCACTGTATGTCACAGAGAATGCTCGAAGAACATACAAAGAACACAAGGAAAAAAAGTTTAAAATTAGTCGATGTTAAATGTAAAGACAATTCCGTGGAATAAGTCAGAACAACATTAAAATACAGACAGCAACGAGACAGTTGCAACAAAACCAGTCATTAAAGACGTTGGAAAATACTGCGCCAGAGGAACTCAGCGTTGTTACCATGGTTAGCAAAAACATAAAATAAAAAAATTATCTGTAGGACAGTCGTATTTTACAGAGTTGTTGTTTGCCTGTATGTACTGTTTATAGTTGCAACTGCCTGTACCTCACCATTGCCGTATTTTTACACTCTTAACATGACGGTCAGGGGTGTACGTGTGTTAGTTAGGCGGGATGATAAGCGCGACGCTCGCTGGTGCTTCTAGCGCGGTGTCTCCTCTGGACTGGCGCGCAGTCTTCTCGTCGTCACAGGATAATTGTGATACTTGAGCGGAAACCAATAAACTAAGATAAAGGTGTAATGCAAGGCCATTAATTGTTTCAAGTATTTGTACCGGATGTTTCGTGCTTAAATAATTATTCTGAAAACACGTATCTTAGCACTTTTTTACTCTTCTAAAAATACAGTTTTCCGCCCTCAGAGTATTTTTTTTAATGCTTTTCTCAAATAGACGACACTATTGCGCAGTTTTCAATTCGCGCGGCTTCACGTGAAGCTCTGAACACTGGACTTGCGAGCAGACAGGCGGGGTATACCTGGTTAAATACACTACCCTTCATATTATCTTTGAAAGATTTGTGCAATGGCAGTGCATGACTTGATGTAAGCTTTTGGACATACGCCATTGCTAAGCACTTTTTTGAAATATTGTGTTTGTTTCATCTTTTCGTTTTGTCGTGTTTTTGTCTCGTTTCAACTGTTGTGCTGAATTTTTTTGGGTTCAATATTTTTGTTTTTTCATCATTTGTGGGTTTTTTTTTCGTTCTCTTCTGTATTGGAAAACTATTGTGTTTGTTTCGTCTTTTCGTTTTGTCGTGTTTTTGTCTCGTTTAAACAATTGTGCTGAATTTTTTTGGGTTCAATATTTTTGTGCTGTCGTCATTTGTGGTTTTTTTTCCGTTCTCTTAGTCCATTTTTCTTTGTTTTTCTTTGTTTGTTGACCATATTCCTGTTATGTAATATTATGTGGTGTCTATATCCTGTTGACAACAGCAATTTTGTGCCTAATTTGTGTTATTTTTCTTTTGGGTATTTTTTTAGTTTTCTTTAACATAAAAAGTGCTTAGCAATGGCGTTTGTCCAAAAGCTTACCTCAAGTCACACTACCCTTCAGCCTGACATGTGGAACCTCCCCAGCAGGCCTCCGGACCGGCTCATAGGCGCGGGCGGGGACGGTAATGAGCCGGGGGGGGGGGCGCTAATTAGGGTCGGCCGGGTCCCGCTAATCCGGCCCGCCTGGCTCCTTGCAGCATGCCGCGCCATTGTCGCCCGAGGGTGCGCCCCTCCTGGTCCCTGTCCCGGGGACACGCGCCGGGGCAGGGGCGCAGGGTTGCCACCCGAGCGAACAGAGGCGCCGGCAGGTGCGAGCTCCTGAGACACTTCTGGCCCAGCGCGTCGGCACTCGGTCACGCGACGCTTTCAACAAACACGACCGGATTACAAGGTGAACCGCGGTAACACCGTGAAGCATGTCAATGCACCATTTAACAAGACATGCAAGTTAATACACAATAAATCACATAAATGCGACTAAAGTCATGAAATTAATAAGCATTTTTAATTAAATAAACATAATGTTTTATATCATAAATTAAATATCAATTTAATTTACATGAAATATTTACCAGAGAAAGAATAAAAGTTACTTGTTTTTTTATTTTTATCTTGTAACTGTTTCAGTAACAAATTTTAAATTACTACGTTGGATTTTTTTAAAAACACTAACACTGGCCTTTTTATTTTTATTGGTCCAAGTGGTTTTGTCCTGCACATACTTATTACAAACTAGCTAGTGCCTGGCATGAGTTGCAATTTCTCTATCAATTTGTGTTCAGTCAATCAGTGTTCAGGACGCTAACTACAACCTCCAGCAGCAAAAACGTCCATTTCTAAATGTCGAAAAATATTTTTATAATAGCCCTTTGCGGCTGAACTATGCGTTTTTCGCCCGTTTTATATAAAAAAAGATATTCCTATTAAAATCTTCCGCTCCGTCTAAAAATGTCAAACCAAAAAAAAATGCTTGTGGTTATAATGCCACGTTCGTAGTTGTTTTCAAATGTTCGTGGTTTTTTGCAAACGTTCGTGGAAAATTTCGTTCTTCGTTGATTTCCCACGTTCGTATTTGTTGTGGGGACAAGAAATGTTACCAGGGCAACAACAGTAAGAGGTTCGCTACCCGCAATTCCGGAGTGCTCGCCGCATTGCATATCCGGGCAGCTCCAGGCGGCGCATAGCTCGGGCATCACTTCTGCAGCAGTCGACCCTGCATACGCAATCTGACTTTTTCTTTCCTCCTTTCAAGTGTTTTGTAATACGTATTGTGTGTAAATATCAAATCAATCATATCAATCCCGAACATAATTTTTTTATTTATGGCTGGAAAAAATTGTACCTTAATACTTTATAAAATTTGTGATTACTTTTCAATGTTCGTTTGTGTTCTTAGGTGTTCTAAATTTATGTTTGTTTCATCATTCTCAGCGATTCTCCGGATGATTATTATAATATCTAGAGACGGAAGCTTATTTTTATAAGCTGTTCCAAGAACATTTCTTTTTATGTTTATCAGAGAAACTCGTTTCAATTTCGATCAAATATCCACTCAATATGAGATAGTTCCAAACCTGAAAAAAAGTGAATTGTTTTATATTTTCACACGTTTCTCTTGCAGCTATTTTTTTAATTTGTATCTTACAGGCACTTATTTCTAACCAGACTTTGTACCTATGACATGGTACGGCCTTGTCATCATGATGCAGCAAGTCAGAAAATTGACCACTTGTTTCTGACCGGAATCAGTTGCTGGACGAGAATGGGTGGAGGTATAAATGCTCAGGATGTCCATTGTCCACCAATGCATGTGGCGTAATAACGGAACAACTCTCATGCCGCATCGTGCGCTTTGAGAGCTACACTCGATCTCGGTTAAATACTGCATTCATACGCTTCCTGGTGTTGGTTTCATTGCCGTTTCAACCGTAAAATTTACATACCAAAAATAATTGTTTTTCTGTACGGCGTTTTCTATTACAGCCACGCAAAAACCTCGCATCCACTTGGAGGCAAAAAAATAATTCAAAATGAATTCCAGGCGTGACCATATCTCTGACCAAACAATTATACAAAAGCGTTTGCAATGCAAATATTTTATTTTTTATAGAAGAGCGGTAATTTTTAAGCGAGTAATGACGTACGGATGAGGACAGATTATCATGTATTTGAAGTTCTAAATGATTTTCACGGACAAATGGCTTTGTGCGTGACGCGGTGAGTGGGTCGAGGGAGATAATTGAAACTCGCCACTTCACAACTTGCGTGCTTTGAAATGTCGACACGGATCCGTCACCAAATAAATTATCAAACGCATGTTTGTACGCATTATACATAATGTCTGTTTGCTTCTAGAATTCGTCCCCGTCTATATAACTCATTTTGTTTATTTAGATTCACATTTTCTCGTTTCCGTTTAAATTTTTAAACACGTTTTCTACCAAACAGACAGCAAATAAACTTTCATAGGAATTATTATTTTTTGTTTATACTTCACATTTGTACAAGATTCATTCAAGATTGTCTTCTAACATATACAATCAATTTTCATCAAGTGTATTTTTGCTATGCTTTATTGCTCTCATCTTTTAAATATGCATAGTTAATTGATAGGTTACTAGCGTTTGAAAGTGTAAAAAGATTTTTTTCTTATGGTTTGGCGACTTTTATATAAGTATTATTTATATTCAGTGCTATATGACCGTGTGGCGAACACAGAGAAATGACATAAACTGTTTGTGAGTCTATGACCCCTCTCCTATGATTTTATATTATAAATTTACCCATTTTTCACTCCCTCAGGGATGGAATTTCATAATTACATGTAATTTATACCACTCTCCGGCCCATAAACTATCCATATGCAAAAAAAAAACATGACAACCCGTTGCTCCGTTGCTGCGTGAAAGAAAGACAAACAGACAAACACACTTTTGCATTTATAATATTAGTAGGGATTCTAATGTGCTTAAGTGTAAGAAAAGGCGTATCGCCGTAACTTTGCCGCCAATAAAGATGATGAACAGACAAACGTAATTATTGTTCCGTAACAGGTTGTTAAACGCTTGTCGCACTCAGACACGAGCAGTAAAGCGAACGGAACGCGCCCCGGGTCCCGTGTGACGCAAACACGTGGCGACAGCCAGTAATTCTCACGGCCGCAAGAAGAGGGCGCGCTGCTTCACAAATCTCGCCCCAGGACGCAAAAACTTCCCCGGAGGCAACCACAAGCAAAACAGGTAGCGTGTTTTTGTAACGGCTTTGGAACTTGTCGCTCTAAGGCCTCGCGGGTAAAAAAGAAAAGAAGCTGAATTTGCATCTTAGAGCCCTGGTGACTCTGGCTCATGATGTTACATTCAGACTATATGCATAGTTAATATATAAAATACTAGCTTTTACCCGCGGGATCACTCGCATTGAAGCCATTAAATAAGTATCAGAGATCATTACAATAGAAATGAATCAATAAAATATATTTCACTGTAGCAAAAATAAATAATTTTGAATTTTGAATTTTGACCGTCGATAATACAGTGCAACGGTATTACAGAACTCAGGGTTGGAACTTCATAACTGGAATGCTAGATGGCGTTAAAGTAGCTAGATTTTGAGATTTTTTGACAAACATTTTTTTATTTTTCGTAAAAAATATTTTTTTTCAATAAAAAGTATCCTATGTTACTTCTAATACCTCCAAGAAAATGTGTATAAAGTTTCATGATGATCGGTTAAGTAGTTCCCATGAGCCTCATATTTTCATGCGATTCTCTAAACTGACTTGGCGCGGATGATAGTGATTAAAATTTATTTATTTTTTGACGTGATGTCTTATAAATAGATGAACGCCGGCTGCACGCACGAAAAATTATCTCGTTCCGCCTAAGCCGAGCGTGCAAGAACCGGCCAACCACCGTGCGAGAAAATCTTCTACAATATCAAACAGGTTAAGGCGGGCTTTTTAACTAATTGTTCGTGATTATATTTAAAGAAATTATTTAAATTAAATTTGCAAATCTGTAAATAATATTTGAAAATTAAAAAGTATGCAATTTGTCATCAATGTTACGTTATCACGTAAAATTATCGTCCGTAAAACGACTTTACTGACAACTCCCTTTTTTTAAATATAAATTAATTTAAAGGAAAATAAACGGGCGGAGCAATGTTTTTCTGCCGTGCCCACGTAGATGGGAGGTGAGATCGGTGGCTCATATCTTATGAGCGCCATGTCGCCACGCGGGTGAAAACCGGCCGATAGTTATCTTGAACGTTGAGGAATATGAGCGGTACGGACAGCGTGACTATCTGCGATAGGTTCACGAGGCAGGAGTGGCCACAATTCAAGGCCAGCGACAGAGTGATCCGTTTAACTCACACCAAAAACTATATCTTATAAAAATATTGGTTGTCTGTAAAGTCGGTTTACGGACGATAGTTTAACGTGACAACGTCATAACAAAACATTGATTATTGCATACTTTTATGAATAAAATTGAATCATTTTTATTTTAATAATAAAATATTATATACTTGAAATTATACTAGTAATCAGATTTTTAAACTGCAAGAATAATTAACCTTTATTGCCGAAAAAGTTGTTGTAATAAGCAATTAAAACCACATTAACTTTTCACTTCACTTTATAAACAGTCGACGAAACAGTTCACGTGTAGATGACTTGTAATTAATTTTAAAAACTGGCGTTTAGCTATAAAGTTTGATTATAATTATGAACAAGTTTTCATATAAATAAACTGTAATCAAATAACCATTATCAATTATATGAATCACCATAATTTTTTAGTCAATTGTAACATAATCTATTATTACTGCACTCGCCGACAGCGTAAAGGAACACAGCGTAACGGAACAATGAGCGTAACGGAACACAGCGTAACGGAACAATGAGCGTAACGGGACACAGCGTAACGGAACAATGTGCGTAACGGGACACTTTTTCGTGCGTGCAGCCGGAGTTCATCGATTTATTAGACGTTGTCACGTCAAAAGAACGGTTGTGTGGCGCCGAAGACACAATAGCAACATTATCGCGACCTCGAACTGCTCCTACCTTCCTCCCAGAGCTTGCATCGGTGAGGGGTCGACAGAGGAGTCGGGGAACAGCTGCAACTAGCGTGGTATAGGACGGGACAAGACCAGAGCCCGGCCACCGGGTGTTGGCGAAGCAGAGGCAGCAGCTGCCGCAACTGCGGTGACGCGGTGACCCCAGCCAGGGGTGGCCAGGGGTTGTAGCTGGCGGCGCGCTACACACTGCCTCACGGGGGGGCGCGGGGACCCAGATTGCGGGTAATTGCAGCTGTTTATCCCCCGGGAGCCTCGTGCCCCCCACTCCACACCCCTCCACCCCTCTACCGCGACCCAGGGGTGCACATCTCCCACCCTGTTCCACACACGTTGCACCTTACGGCAGGTTTATCGCGTTCCCCTCCCACATATGCGCCCTAATAGGGCGGGGCGGGAGTAGCATTCCAGTTCTCTTAATTAAACATTCCAGAGCTTTTAAAGTAAACAGAACTGTGAGGGATCCCTCCATGTGCGTTTCTGCCTGAGGACGGGAGCAGATAGCAGTTCCCGAAACGTCGTTTGTTTCTGTTTTGGTAAAACTATTGTGTTCGTTTGTCTTTTCGTTTTGTCATGTTTTTGTCTCCTTTCAACTGTTGTGCTGAGTTATTTTGGGTTCAATATTTTTGTGTTGTCATCATTTGTGGGGGGGTTTTTTCGTTCTCTTAGTACATTTTCCTTGTTTTTCTTTGTTTGTTGACCATATTCCTGTTACGGAATATTTTGTGGTGTTCATATCATTGTTGACAACAGCAATTGTTTGCTTAATTTTGTGTGTTTTTTGTCTTTTTTGGGTATTTTTATTTATTTATTTATTTTATTTTTTAGTTTTTCTTCAACAGAAAAAGTTCTTAGCAATCAGCGGCTGGGACCACCAACCCAGCATAGTCGCCGCCTCAGCCCCTCTACCACACTCAGCTGACCAGACAGTTGGCTGTGTCCACTGCACTTCATGTCAGTCACCACTCAGCACCTCTACACTGCACATGTCAGTCACCACTCAGCACCTCTACACTGCACATGTCAGTCACCACTCAGCACCTGTACACTGCACATGTCAGTCACCACTCAGCACCTCTACACTGCACATGTCAGTCACCACTCAGCACCTGTACACTGCACATGTCAGTCACCACTCAGCACCTCTACACTGCACATGTCAGTCACCACTCAGCACCTGTACACTGCACATGTCAGTCACCACTCAGCACCTGTACACTGCACATGTCAGTCACCACTCAGCACCTGTACACTGCACATGTCAGTCACCACTCAGCACCTGTACACTGCACATGTCAGTCACCACTCAGCACCTCTACACTGCACATGTCAGTCACCACTCAGCACCTCTACACTGCACATGTCAGTCACCACTCAGCACCTGTACACTGCACATGTCAGTCACCACTCAGCACCTCTACACTGCACATGTCAGTCACCACTCAGCACCTCTACACTGCACATGTCAGTCACCACTCAGCACCTGTACACTGCACATGTCAGTCACCACTCAGCACCTCTACACTGCACATGTCAGTCACCACTCAGCACCTCTACACTGCACATGTCAGTCACCACTCAGCACCTCTACACTGCACATGTCAGTCACCACTCAGCACCTCTACACTGCACATGTCAGTCACCACTCAGCACCTCTACACTGCACATGTCAGTCACCACTCAGCACCTCTACACTGCACATGTCAGTCACCACTCAGCACCTCTACACTGCACATGTCAGTCACCACTCAGCACCTCTACACTGCACATGTCAGTCACCACTCAGCACCTCTACACTGCACATGTCAGTCACCACTCAGCACCTGTACACTGCACATGTCAGTCACCACTCAGCACCTCTACACTGCACATGTCAGTCACCACTCAGCACCTGTACACTGCACATGTCAGTCACCACTCAGCACCTCTACACTGCACATGTCAGTCACCACTCAGCACCTCTACACTGCACATGTCAGTCACCACTCAGCACCTCTACACTGCACATGTCAGTCACCACTCAGCACCTGTACACTGCACATGTCAGTCACCACTCAGCACCTGTACACTGCACATGTCAGTCACCACTCAGAACCTGTACACTGCACATGCCAGTCACCACTCAGCACCTCTACACTGCACATGTCAGTCACCACTCAGCACCTGTACACTGCACATGTCAGTCACCACTCAGCACCTCTACACTGCACATGTCAGTCACCACTCAGCACCTCTACACTGCACATGTCAGTCACCACTCAGCACCTCTACACTGCACATGTCAGTCACCACTCAGCACCTGTACACTGCACATGTCAGTCACCACTCAGCACCTCTACACTGCACATGTCAGTCACCACTCAGCACCTGTGTTTTTATATCTTTTTCATGCAGCAACACAAGTATGGCATAGATTATAATTGCAGTATGTAAGACAGTCATGGGTGGCTGTGATAATTTACTTTAAAATGGGTTTAATAATTAATGCCTTAGTATTAGATTTTTTAAAAAAATTTTTATGTTGGTTAAATGGGCTAAAAATATTTTTAAAAAAATTAGATATTTGTGGAAATTTTTATTGGATGATTAGAACTAGCTTGTCACAGATAGCATTCTATGGAAACAGACACTTTAATCAGTATTGTATCCGAAACTACGATAATTATTTAAAATGGTCCAGAAATAACCTTTTTTAAGACATGTTTATTCTTTTGATGAATTGTGTTGTATTTCACAGATATTATCCACATGGAAGTACAATGATTAGTTGAGATTAAAATAAGTAAGATGCATGTCAGTCAGTCACCGCGCGGCTAGACCTCACTGGACCGCTGCTTCCAGCTTCCGGCCCGCGGACGAATCCATCTGCTTCCGGCCCCCTCACCCCCCCCCCCTCCCGGGCTGTCCGCAATTAACGTGAGTGCCTCTCCTGTCTGGGCGGGAGGGGGCGGGGGGAGGGCAGACCTGTCCCCTTCACGGAAATTGATTTCATAACGGGCTACTTGCCTCGGAGAAGTAGCACCGGGGGGTTGTGGAGGGGGGTGGGGAAGGGTTGGTTCTTACAAGCGACCACGGACCATGTCTTGGCGAGGGGAGAGGTGGAGCTCCGAATTATGTCTACAGCAGTATGGGGGGGGGGGTGCCTCGCCGGGGTTGGAAGATTGCTTCTCTTCGAGAGATGGAAGAAAAGGATCGAAAATTGACCCGGAGGGGGGAGGGTGTGGTGGAGCGACCACCTCGAGGAGACTAGCTGAACGTGTAGTTTCTGTCCACAGGACTTGGACTCCGAGGGTTCCCGAACCACCTGTTCGTGGATTCGCTGATCAAACAATTAAGAGTTGTGCTGAGCTGCAGATTTAGAACAAAAAAAAATTGCAGTAGAGAAATTTTTGACGTGACAACGTCTAATAAATCGATGAACGCCGGCGGAACGCACGAAAAAGTGTCCCGTTACGCACATTGTCCCGTTACGCGGTGTCCCTTTGCGCTCATTGTTCCGTTACGCTGTGTCCCGTTACGCTCATTGTTCCGTTACGCTGTGTTCCGTTACGCTGTCGGCCAGTGCACTAATAATAGGTTATGTTACAGTTGACTAAAAAATTATGGTGATTCATATTATTTATGATAGATATTTGATTACACTTTATTTATATGAAAACTTGTTCATAATTATATTTAAACTTTATAGCTAAACGCCAGTTTTTAAAATTTATTACAATTCATCTACACGTGAACTGTTTCGTCGACTGTTTATAAAGTGAAGTGAAAAGTTAATGTGGTTTTCATTGCTTATTTCAACAAAAATTTCGGCAATAAAGGTTAATTATTCTTGCATTTTAAAAATCTGATTACTAGTATAATTTCAAGTATTTATTCTTTTATTATTAAAATAAAAATGATTCAATTTTATTCATAAAAATATGCAATCATTTCATCAATGTTTTGTTATGACGTTGTCACGTTAAACTATCGTCCGTAAACCGACTTTACAGACAATTTTTTTCCATCACATCCTAAAGCTTACTTTTTGTTTTTGTTTTAATTCCGTAGAAAACACATTTTTCCTTTCACAGATGACTCTAGAAAATATGACAGGTAAACGCCGATCCTGACGAGGCAAAGGGGGATCCTTATGTAAATAAATCAGTACGTCGCGATGACAACGCACAGGGTGTTCACGAAGCAGGTCGTCTGGCCGGACAAGCGACGTGTTACCGGTGACGTCAGCGCTCCCGCCACCTTGCGACCTCCGGCAGATGAAAGGTCCTGCGGTTTGGGAGGAGGGGGCGGGGCGGTGCAGGGCTGGCAACCACATAACCTCGTTACCCTCTCGCCGTTGTAGCCGCGACAACACCCGCGCACCCCCCACCTCTCGCCAGACTGCGCCCCGCGCGAACTGGGTCACGCGGCACCGCGGCGATGCCTCCCTGAAGCCTTCCCGAACACGCAGCGCGCAATCTGCGTCATTGTCAACTCCACGCTCATGCACGCCTATTAGTAGAGACCGGAAAAATTCGCGGATTCATTTCGCGATAGGTTTAAATTCAAATAGTTATACCTCAGTGCTGCCTCTGCTATTGGCTCACAACTCACCTGGATGACTCTGGGCCAGTGAGAAACACTCAACCGTAGCTGTATCGAATCACAGGCCGCTAAGTTGGGACACCTTCACAAGACAGCAGCCAATGAGTGGGTGGCATTTGACCGAGTGTACGTAGAACTATAAAGTTCTTCCTAGAGGTCATGGAACCCGCGAATTTTTCCGGTCCCTATTTATTGTTGAGGATTTCTAATTGGCTCTTAGTACCTAACCCACGTGCAGATTTGAGAGTCGGAATACCACTAATTACCTCTCTTCATGACGTGTAGGATTCGCGTTATAATTGCGGTAAAGGACGAGGAGTTTACGGCATGTTATTACTGAATTCATGTTGATTTAGCGAAGAATCACTCAGGGCTGGGTGTGTTGCAAACATCGTAGGTTAGACTGCAATACGGTATGCCCGCGTTAGCGACTGTTCCTTGCGATCGGCGGCCGTCAGCAAGTGTCCTGATTGGCCGGGCGGGTTCTGTGTGCTGCCATAAAGACGAACACGAAACACATCAGAAGATGCTACGAAGTTTTCAACGAGCACACAGCAGGAGTATAATTCCTCTCTAGGAGACGGTCGTGGATGGCCGGGGTGTTGCTCGCGAGATTGCGGGTTGGAATCCCCGTGTAAGTAGTTGCCGGCTGTCTCCGGGAGAGGCGCCGGGGTCGCCGATAACAGCCCGCCATTCGGAGCTTCACGACAGCGCGACTACCCCCGCAACGCACGCCCCCTCGCGCGCCGCTGCGTCGTAAAGTCGCGGTAACGATCCACGCACTGTTCGCGGCCCCGGGTGGAGGGGGGAGGGGGCTATTGTTCCTGCCCGGCCGCGCGGCTGTGCTGACCCGAGCTGACCCCTCAGCCGGTTCCAGGATAACACCTCGGCCTGGCAGTGCTCAGTGCTTCAGGCGCATCCACTTGGCGTCAGCCCCTGATCTGTAGTGCGGAACTTTCCCTTCTTCCCAGCGGGTTAATGGAGATATACACTCACAACTTTGAAGTATTACTTAATTTTTTTTTCTTGTTAAGGCTCATAGAGTATTGCCAGGTTGTTCTACTGATACCTTTGGCGTATCCCTTCTCTATGAAAACTGTATAAAATGCTTGTTACATTGAAATTTACTGAACATATTAGTAGGGATTCAATGACCTCTAGGATAGCCTCCATTATCCTCTGCATTTCTCAAGTAAACACGCGTGTTCATTGGGTACTAAATTGTGAGTCGTCTCCACTGGGTAGCTTGTGATTCGACGCTTCTTTGGTCGATAGTCTCTCATTGGCCCAGAGAGCTCCAGTTAAACTGCGAGCCAATCGCAGAACCAGCAGAATTGTGCACATGATTGAATTTCAGCCAATCACGAAATTAATACGCGAATTTTTCCGGTCTCTAGTTATATGATACTAGCTGCAGTACCCGGTGTTGCCCGGGCTGAACACAGGGTGATATACTCTCCGCGAGTCAAACCAAAATGGATAGCGCTACATGACAGTGTGGTGGACATAAATGACACACAATTGCTGTCTGTGTGTCTATGGCCTTTGATTTTCTGTTTACCCATGGCGGTCGGTTGGACGGTTTATAACTTGATGCGCTGCAGCACCATCAAGCGGCGAATTACAAAAAAAAATCAAGTGCATAAAAACCTTTCTCCATGGAAAAAAAGCTTCGATTTGCCAACTTTCATGGCGATCGGTAAAACGGTGTCGGAGTTTTACGACGTCATACATACCAACATCCAATTTTATATTTATAGATTAGGTAACTGGCATTCGCCTTCGAAAAGTTAGTCGGTTTAACTTTGATGATTGCTGCTTCAATTTAACTCTTTATGTGAATTGCTAATAGATGTATGAGACCATTTTTTATTTATCTATCTCTCAGTATATTCAAGAGGTGGTCCCTGAGTATTTAAATTTCTCTTGCGCTAGGAATACGGTTAGGGTATAAGTGTAGCATATTCAACACCTAAACCCTTATTTTTGACGTGATAACGTCTTATAAATCGATGAACGCCGGCTGCACGCGCGAAAAATTGTCACGTTCCACCTGAGCCGTGCGTGCAAGAACCGGCCAACCATCGTTGCGAGAAAAATCTTCTATAATATCAAACAGGTTAAGGCGGGGCTTTTTAACTAATTGTTCGTGATTATATTTAAACAAATTATTTAAATTAAATTTTGAAAAAAACTGTAAATAATATTTGAAAATTAAGAAAAGTAAGCAATTTTTCATAAATGTTTTCTTTTGACGTTAATACGTATAATTATCGTCCGTAAATCGACGTTACAGACAACCCCCTTTTTTTTCCTTTTGGAATACCGGTAACGTCATCTCGCCTACGAGCTCATTAGCGAGGGAAGCACTCGCCAGCACAGTTCGAGCAAACTGTCGAAGGAACGGGCCCGCTCCAGCAAGGAACCGTTACAGGGTTCCTCCGGAAGAGCGCCGGGAAACAATTGGAAACCGATACCGGAATGGCAGCGCCGGGATTGGAATAACGGCTTCCCGTAGACACTCCCGCCAAATGCTTGGGGCGGTTCGTCGCTATTTTGTTGTCCTTGTGATTTCATGAGCGGTTTAGTTTGTATTTTGATTTGTTTTTATTTTCATCGCTGCACTACTAGAGACCTGAAAATTTCGCGGGTTTATTTCGTGTCATGCTAAAATTCAAATAATTATACCTTAGTGCTGCTTCTGCCATTGGTCCACTCTTAATCTGGAGGACTGGGGGCCAATTAGAGACCCTCGCTCATAGAAGTGTCGAATCACAGACACTCAGTCGAGACGACTCACAAGTCAGCAGCCAAAGAACAGTTGGAATTTACCCGAGTGTGTAGTGGATATTGGAGTCAATCCTGGAGGTCATTGAACCCGCGAATTTTTCCGGTCTCTATATAGAGACCGGAAAAATTCGCGGATTCATTCGGCGATAGGCTAGAAGTCAAATACATATACATTTTAGAGGATTTTGCTATCGGCTTACTGTTAGGTACCGGAAAAATTCGCGAATTCATTCATGCGATAGGCTAGAAGTCAAATACATATACCTTTTAGATGATTTTGCTATTGGCTTACTGTTCATCTGGACGAATCTCAACCAATTAAAAAACCTCCAACCAAAGAAGGATCGAATCGCAGACAAACCAGCTGAGACGACTTACAAGTCAGCAGCCAATGAACTGGCGTTATTTGGCCGAGTGTACAGGGAAATGTGCAGTCTATCCTGAAGGCCATTAAAACCGCGAATTTTTCCGCTCTCTACCAATACATGTGCAAAGTTGCGGTTTGTTACGTGACGTAGATTGTGACGGCATACATAGACGTACCTAGGATATTTTTTTTTCGGGAAGAGAGGGGTCGGGGGTCGGTCCAGATCTTTAAGAAAAACTCCATGGACGAAAAAAATGAGACTGGGTGCGTTCCGTTACTCGCACAACGCACAACGCACAACGCACAACGCATACGCCCTCTGGGCAGCGAGGAGGCATAGAGGCGTGTGGGTGTAGAGGGAGTCACACGGGCGTCAACACAGCATGGAAATGAGTTTATAAACTGGTCAAGAATATGCCTTGCCAATGCTATTTCAAGTATTACTGATTTTTTTCTTTCCACAACAGACGCTATGCGCGCGGTGTTCTTACTCCAGGACAAATAACTACGGACAGGAAAAATTCGCGGGTTCAATGACCTCCAGGATGAACTCCATAGTTCTACGTACACTCGGTCAAATGCCACCCACTCATTGGCTGCTGTCTTGTGAGACGTCCCAAAGTAGCAGCCAGTGATTCGATAAAGCTTTGGTTGGGTGTTTCTCATTGGCCCAGAGTCACCCAGGTGAGTGGTGAGCCAATAGCAGAGGCAGCACTGAGGTATAACTATTTGTATTTTAGCCTATCGCGAAATTAATTCGCGAATTTTTCCGGTCTCTACAAATAACACTTAGAGTCGAGAGACACGCGATACGCTTCGCGAACAAGACAGGAAAGCCAATGGTCGGGAAGCAAATTTGCATTGCTTTGCGTAAACAACAAAGTCAGCAAAAAAAAAAAAATATAAATAAACCACTTTACCTTCTCTCTCTTTTGTGCTTCTCGACTGTTTTCATGTATACAATTCTGTACGTAGGACTGCATAGAATCTAATTTCCTGAGCTCGTGAAATTTTATGTCTCACACCGGCATTCGCGCGATGCAGCGGAGAATGGTGCAAGGTTATTCCTAGAGCCAGGCGTTCCTCGCGAGAATGTTTTTCAGACCAACAGCAGCATGTTAAAACTTCGAAGCATAGTCTGTGTTTCGGGGTTGGCTGGGTTTGTTTCAGGCACATTTCTTCTGTCAGCACACCTTTCATAATCATTATCATTTACTTATGTATTTATTTATTGTCTTTATTGGTGGCGAAGTTAAGGCGATACGCCTTCTCTTACACTAACCACATTAAAAATTTACATTTCTCTAGATTAACATTTCATGTTAAACAAAATAACAAATAAATAAATCATAGCAGAATAATACTTGATATAAAACAAACGTGAATGTAAACTAATTATTCAAAGATAAAAGACAAACATAGAAAACTAATTTGTATTGAACACGAAATTGGCATATACACACATGGACACATGCAGAGATGTAATTGAAGGATAAGAGTCATTAGTTGCCAATGTGATATAGTATTACACACACGTTCTTACAGCAGATAAGTCGTGAGGTGATCATGCTGAGTAGAGATGTACCTCCAGGCTCCAGCCTGTGCTTGAAGGTCGTTAGGTTGTCAGACTGCCTCGTCGCCTGGCTCAGTTACAGAGCTGCTGTTCGTAGCTGCAGGAGATCCTGATAAACATTTGGATGAATGCACGGGGATTGCTATCATAGAGTTGTTTGCGGATCGTGTCTCGTTGCTATGGTAGCTGAGTAGGTAATTTAAATTGGCCGACAAATAGCGAGGGGATCTCGGCTGCAGTGCATTATAAATAAGAAACAGCGTGTGCATATTATACGTCTACGTGTGAGTTTGAACCATTTCAACTGCTGATAGTACTGAGTTAGAAGGTCTCGTGATTTAAGATTGAAAAATAAATCTCACACAGCAGTTGTGGGGTTTCTGAAGCCGTCATGCCGGTTCATCTGTTATACCAGGAAACGAAACACCGCAGTGATCAAAGCGAGGCATATTCAGCCGTCCAGCGATGAAGAAAGCGCGGTCGAGCAGGGCCGTGGCTTATCCTGCAGACGGCCGCCAATCACAAGAGTACGATCGCTAGCGCGGGCATACATTGTTGCAGTCTAATGGGTAGAGAACGGAAATATTCACGGATTCATTTCGCGATAGGCTAAAATACAAACAGTTATACCTCAGTGTTGCCTCTGCTATTGGCTCACCACTCACCTGGATGACTCTAGGCCAATGAGAAACACCCAACCAAAGCTTTATCGAATCACCGGCTGCTACGTTGAGACGTCTCACAAGACAGCAGCCAATGAGTGGGTGGCATTTGACCGAGTGTACGTAGAACTATGGAGTTCATCCTGGAGGTCTTTGAACCCGCGAATTTTTCCGGTCCCTGCATATTCCTTACACTTAGGGGCTATATTTTTCGCCAAAAATTCCGAACGCTCATTACTAGAGACCTGCAAAATTCGCGGTTTCGATGGCCTTCAAGATGGACTGCACATATCCCTGTACACTCGGGCAAATAACGCAAGTTCATTGGCTGCCGACTTTTAAGTCATCTCAGCTGGTTTGTCTGTGATTCGACCCTTCTTTGGTTGAGGGTTTATAACTGGTTGAGATTCGTCCAGATGAACAGTAAGCCAATAGCAAAATTATATAAGAGGTATATGTGTTTGAATTCTAGGCTATCACCGAATGAATCCACGAATTTTGCCGGTCTCTACCAATCACGAAACACGGACGACGCCACAGTGTTTTAACACAGAGCTAGTCTCGACATCTTTCCACGTAAAATACTTGGCCCTTCCTATACACATTCTTATAGTTCGTATTTATTTTACTTGTTTATTACCGACTAACAGTTAACGTGCCTAGAAATTTATCAATTAAGGTTTATTTCAACTGTGATAAAGTCGTCACGAGTAAACGTAAATAGGACTTAGTAATAATATTTTAATACTACCAACAAAAGAAAAACAAAATATTCCACTCTGGTTTCACCTTTTGGCATCTTATAATATCACAATTTTAGATATTAAATTACGTACGTATTTTGCAGTCTAAATATTACTCAGCTATGGCACTTTTTAAAGCAGCTTGCAAATTCTATTTGCCCGTGGATTTTTTTTTACTTCTTTCGAGACATTTTTTTTCTCCCGCCATCTCTGACAATTGTGTTATTTAAAACTCAATTTAAAACAACGTCCTTCGTTAGGGAGTAAGGAAGAAGGGGGGAGAGGGAGGGAGGTAGGGGTCACGTTTAATTAGGCTTGTGTTGCCGCGCGCCAACTTCGTATTTGAACAGACTAACTTTCCAGGTTAAAAGGGATCTTCTTGCGTGTTTTTTTTTCCGCCTCTCATCTTCTTCCCCTCCCCCCACCCCATCCCCCCCCCCCCGGGCGCAGCTCTGAGACGATGAGATCGACCGAGCGGAATTACCCCCCTCCTCACGGGGTTCTCGGCTCCTGTCGGCCGGGCTGCTGGGGGGGGGGAGGATTGCCCCCCCGCAGGGCGAAAATGCGAGCCGGGGATAAACGCAGCGCCTGAGATAACGACGAACCAGTGGTGTCCCCACCTCCACGCAGTTCGAGCACAGCTAAAGAAAAAAAAAAAAAAAGAAAAAAAAATTGGTTGTCCGTAAAGTCGGTTTACGGACGATAGTTTAACGTGACAACGTCATAGCAAAACATTGATGAAATGATTGCATACTTTTATGAATAAAAAAGAATCATTTTTATTGAATTATCACTATTTTGTATGGATGCAAAGAAGGAGTGAAATGAAATCTACAATTTAATTGATAAATTTACTTTCATTTGCACTCATTAATTCAAATATGTTTATTACTTTAACGAACAGATTATTTTAACTATAACTTTTATACATGTTTGCTATTTAACTTCTTCCAATCTGTGTTATTCTGTTAAGGATAGGACGATGATAGGAAAAGTAGGAAACGAATGGGAGTGTTTCAAGTTTAATGTGCCTCGAAAAAGTCAAATCGATGGTTGTTCAAATCGAGTGGAAGAGAGATAGATGCGGCGCAAGCATACAATGAGCGTAACGGGACACAGCGTAACGGGGCAATGTGCGTAATGGGACACTTTTTCATGCGTGCATCCGGCGTTCATCGATTTATAAGACGTTATCACGTCAAAACGTGCGTGCGTGGAGTCATCATCGCGCTGACGGTATTGAAACTTCTTGCTTATTATAATATCAGGTGCAGGAAACAAAATTCTCTTTGACTGACGTCGCAGATAAAAAAAACTGCAAGTTAGCGAGCGCTAATTTATGCTATTGCGCAAGTAAGCAAGTATGCGAATGTGCATATCGCGCTATCGTTTACTTTATTATTACTTCTCCAACTGAAAGTTTGCCCACACCCTCGCGGATTGTGGTGTTTATTCTATCTGCAGTCCCTATCCATGGCATACAGTGCGATCATCAATGGCTAGAGACCTGAAAAATTCGTGGATTCATTTCGTGTTATGCTAAAATTCAAAAAATTATACCTTAGTGCTGCTTCTGCCATTGGTTCACTGTTAATCTGGAGGACTGGGGGCCAATTAGAGACCCTCACTCATAGAAGTGTCGAATTACAGGCCACCCAGTCGAGACGACTCACAAGTCAGCAGCCAATGAACAGTTGGCATTTTCTTGAGTGTGTAGATGATTTTGGAGTCTGTCTTGAAGGTCATTGAACCCGCGAATTTTTCTGGTCTCTAACAATGGCTAGAGACCGGAAAAATTCGCGGTTTCAATGGCCTTCATAATAGACTGCACATTTCACTGTACACTCAGCCAAATAACGCCAGTTCATTGGCTGGACTTGTAAGTCGTCTCAGCTGGTTTGTCTGTGATTCGATCCTGTTTTGGTTGGAGGTTTATAATTGGTTGAGATTCGTCCAGATGAACAGTAAGCCAATAGCAAAATCATCAAAAGGTATATGTATTTGACTTCTAGCCTGTCGCCGAATGAATCCGCGAATGTTTCCGGCCTCTAGCAATGGCGTGCAGTGCGATCAGCAATGGCGTGTGTCCAGGATAATGACCTAGATGACGTGTGAGCAGTTGTCGGTGGACTTGGCTCTCTCTTGCACCACACTGAGGATGGTAATGGATTGCAGCGTGGAGTGCTGGTGATGGAAGGAAGGTCCTGTGTGCACGGGGGGAATGGCCGACCCATAAATCGGCACAGAAGAAAAGGGGTTGGCCTACGCCCCGCGCAGTGATACACACACACAAGCCCCTAATACGCAGCTCAGCCCGGCGGAAGAGGACAGGGGATCACAGAGGATTAGTTCCTTTTTATTCCCCTGAAAAATCAGCTTTCTCGCGTTTGCGAAACACGGAGAATAAATGCGATATTGAATTCTGCCGGCGAGATGAAATGTATGAAACGGGAAAACATACTATTATTATTCGTCAGAGAGAAGGGGAAAACAATGCTAGTCTTCGTGCTCGAATAAAATGTACTGCCCCGTTATGCCAATACAGATTAATTTGACAGCAAAGTCAAGAGGTGAAATGGGGCATGGTGCAAATCGTTAGCAAATTAGAATCGGCTTTTGTTTCCGAGGCATTTTCACATTTGTGCATTTGGCTGTTTCGGTCTTTAGTGTGACCTCGGTAACGTTTATTTTTTAAACGCTTCTACGTGGCTGCTACGTAACACGCTTAATCTCAAACTTTTTATTTCTAAACGCAATATAAATTTTACGAAATCTTTTACCCCTTATAGTTTGTAATCAATGTGTTTCAAGAGGGAAAATGATTTAGAAGGCATTGTCACCATAAATTAATTAAATTCGCATAAAATAATAAATAATAGACGGTTTTAAAAATAATCCAAATATTTTAATACAAAAATAGGATATTGCTACATAAATTAACTTCGGTACAAGTTTTTTTGTATAATTTACACAAATGTTAAAATTTTTTCATAAAATATAAAATTAGTAAATAACTGAAAAAAATTATAAATTCGAGATAAATATAAAAAAATCACTATGTGATTCTGCTGTAATTTTGTTTAAGTCACAAAAATACAATTTAAGAAGTATTTAAAAAAATGTATTGACTACTTAAAATTAATAAAGTTTTCTGGTGGCATGTTTTTAAGCTTAAAATAAAAATTTTCATACCCATTAAAATAGGTATAATCTTTTAATTCTTTCATTTTGTATATTTTATAAAGGTGAATATTTCAATATATTAAAATATAAACTCTCAGTGTTGGTACTAAGTATTCTGTCAAATATTCAGTATAAGAAAATACAGACGTGTTTTTACGTGCAGTGACTAGTTACAATTTGCAACCACGTTATCTTATTTTTAAGTTTGGATTGTTAAACTGCAATATCATTAAATATATATGTATTTTTTTATTTTCACTTCCAGACTTTGTAATTACTAATATTGAATCAACAAAAAAAAAATGATTACCGCTATTATACGAGTAAAGATCGCCCAAATAAATAACTAACTATTTAACTATGTCTATACAAATAAATACAACATATAATTATGGCTAACTGTTTTTATGTTAATTGAACCAATTAAACGGACGTTTTATAATGGGAATATTCATAAGGCATTACAAAATTATAACACTAATTTCTTCTCTAATACACAATTTAAAATTTTATGTTTTTTTTTGTTAGTATCCTGGAGGTTCCTGAAGTGCTTATTTTTTTTAACAAGTCTTCCATATTTGTACTGGTGATAGTAGGCATGTTCGTGTACCTTATGGAATGAATATAAAGATATTCCTATACTGCGGTCTTCAATACTGACCCTCTTCAGCACGCGGCTACACTCCGTTTCTAAATAAGGTGAGACTTTTTGGAATGTTCTGCGAAAAAACATACATTATGACAGTTTAATATTGTATCATAAAAAATAAGCACATTTTTAAATGTAAAACCAGCTGAGCAATAGTTACAGACCAAGAAAATTAATTTTATTTTGTGGTCATAGGCTAGGCTGCACACACTTCTACACAAACAAAAACCGAAGACTTCCGTTAATTGGCTGCTGCCAAATTACACGTCATTTCCGGATTGCACGTTGTTGTATTATTCGGATTTACGTTATTTTCTTATTGCAGGGCGCATCAAATACCCGTGACACAATGAAAATGTTGCCGAAATGTATAATGGTATCCATTTTAGACTATCTCCAAACATAACCGACCAATCATTTTCACGACAGAACTTCCAGACCAGCTGCTTGTAAAACTTTGTGTTTCTTGTTCGGCTGGGTTCATTACAGGCTCATGACTAGAGACCGGAAAAATTCGCGGATTCATTTCATGATAGGCTGAAATTCAAACATGTGTACAATTCTGCTGGTACTCCTATTGGCTCGCAGTTTAACTGGAGCTCTCTGGGCCAATGAGAGACTATCGACCAAAGAAGCGTCGAATCACAAGCTACCCAGTGGAGACGCATCACAATTTAGTACCCAATGAACACGCGTGTTTACTTGAGAAATGCAGAGGATAATGGAGGCTATCCTAGAGGTCATTGAATCCGCGAATTTTTCCGGTCCCTACTCATGACTAGATACCTGCAAAATTCGCGGGTTCAGTAACCTCCAGGATAGACTCTACTACACTCTACACACTCGGGAAAATGCCACCTGTTCATTGGCTGCCGACTTGTGAGTCGTCTCGACCGAGTGTCTGTGATTCGACACTTCTATGAGCGAGGGTATCTAATTGGCCCTCATTAATCCAGATTAACAGTGAACCAGTGGTAGAAGCAGTGCCAAGGTATATTATTTGAATTGTAGCATATCAGTAATGAATAGTTAGTAGAGACCGGAAAAATTCGCGGATTCATTCAGAGATAAGCTTGAAGTCAAATACATATACATTTTAGATGATTTTGCTATTGGCTTCCTCTTCATCTGGACGAATCTCAACCAATTATAAACCTCCAACCAAAGAAGGATCGAATCACAGACAAACCAGCTGAGACGACTTACAAGTCAGCAGCCAATGAACTGGCGTTATTTGGCCGAGTGTAGAGGGAAATGTGTAGTCTATCCTGAAGGCCATTGAAACCGCGAATTTTTCCGGTCTCTAATAGTTAGTTTATTAATTCGACAAGGGACATGCAGTCGTGAAGAGTCGGAGAGGTGACGGCAGCTTGCTCTCGTCTCGAGTGGCGTGCGGGCTGGAAGTGCTCTGGCAGACGCGAGCGGAGTGTACTCGGGCTGACGTGTCACGTGTGAGGGGTGATGGGGGGTGGACAGCTGAGTGCAGGTGAGCGGTGATCAGCCAGGAGCGTCAAGAGTGGCTGTCGCCCGGCGCCTCTCTGCTCGTCACCGCTCAGTCCACCCCGGCGCAGGAGGTCGCTTCTTCCTCTGTGGCTGGTCCGAGGTGCGTGGCTGCTGACCAGACCTGGGAATAGGGACCGGATAAATTCGCGGATTCAATGACCTCTAGGATAGCCTCCATTATCCTCTGCACTTCTCAAGTGTAAACACGCGTGTTCATTGGGTACTAAATTGTGAGAGGCGTCTCCACTGGGTAGCTTGTGATTCGACGCTTCTTTGGTCGATAGTCTCTCATTGGCCCAGAGAGCTCCAGTTAAACTGCGAGCCAACAGCAGAACCAGCAGAATTGTACACATGTTTTAACTTCAGCCTATCACGAAATGAATCCACGAATTTTTCCGGTCTCTACTAATTATATATGCATTTTTAAATAATATTCTTTAGAAATGATATTGGATACTGGTCCATATAAATGAAAATATTTATTTATTGTGAATTTTAGAGATAGATATGTATTGTGGTTATAAAACTTGTTCAAGTGTATTTCTGTAAGTGAGGTCATGTTCCCGTATGCATAACGATGTCAGGTTGCTTGTAAGATTCCACTGTCGCTGGCAGGAGTATCTGTGGAAAGTTTAATAGTCTTCTGGCCGTTTTCATAGGATTGTTTGTGAGGTTGTTCCCGTATGTATAACTTTACATGATAAATTGTTACATAATTATTTAACAAATAATAATAAATTAATACATTAGAATAAACATTAAGCATATTTACTGATAGTCATTATAATTTAAATTTTATCTCGATTATTTTACCAAATTAAATATTTAACTTTATACACGCGTTTATATTAATACTAAATATTGAGTATTTATTTAATATTTTTTGATTGAATTTTTATTTTACCAACCGTTATTATAATATCACTCCAGTCCTTTTATTATTATTAGAGACCGAAAAAATTAGCGGTTTCAATGGCCTTCAGGATAGACTGCACATTTCCCTGTACACTCGGCCAAATAACGCCAGTTCATTGGCTGCTGACTTGTAAGTCGTCTCAGCTGGTTTGTCTGTGATTCGATCCTTCTTCGGTTGGAGGTTTATAATTGGTTGAGATTCGTCCAGATGAAGAGGAAGCCAATAGCAAAATCATCTAAAATGTATATTAATTTGACTTCTAGCTTATCGCCGAATGAATCCGCGAATTTTTCCGGTCTATAATTATTATATACCAAATATTTGCACGAAAAATTGAATTTAGTTTGTTATTACGCCAAGTAAGTGTAACGTCTAACGCACGTACATATAAACACGCATCCATTTTTTTTACATGTATGGCTTCGGGCAGTGGTGTATCGAGACGCTCGTGCTGAGAGCTGGTTGGGTTTGCCGGCAGCACAGACGCCATGGCGGAGCTGGTGATACAGTTACGACAGGCAAATCATTATGTCGCACAATGCACGGAGGTGGGAGGATACACGATACGCCAGCGAGGTTTCAAAATCGATACCCGCGACACAATGGCAGCTCCTCTGGATGTCTGCGGGCCTAACAAGGGAGGATTTCACCCCGAACAAGCACTGCAGCAGCATTGATAAAGCAGGGGCATCGAAGAATCACGCGATCCGTGATAACAAGTGAGCGCGTGTGCAGACGAGCAGTGGACTGTACCTGTTGCACGGGACTGTACCTGCTACACTGCGCTCTACATTCTGCACTGACTGTACCTGCTACACGAGACCGCGAGACAGACCATTAGCATCACATGACTATAGAGACCTGCAAAATTCGCGGATTCATTGGCCTCTAGGTTAGACTCCACAGTCCTTTAAATACTCGCGGAAATGACACCTGTTCATTGGCTACTGACGCGTGAGACGTCTCAACTAGGCTGTCCGTAATTCGGCACTTTCTTGGTTTAGTGTTTCCCATTGGCTCACAATTCCCCGGATAAAATGTGGGCCAATCGCAGAAGCGGTACGAAGGTATAGTTGTTTTGATGCTAGCCTATCACGAAATGAATCCTCGAATTTTGCATGTCTCTACACATGACACACTACCGTAAAACTTACCATCCAGATTTTTTGACGTGACAACGGCTGCACGCACGAAAAAGTGTCCCGTTACGCACATTGTTCCGTTACGCTCTGTCACGTTACGCTCATTGTTCCGTTACGCTGTGTCCAGTTGCGCTCATTGTTCCGTTACGCTGTGTCCCGTTACGCTGTCGGCGAGTGCAATAATAATAGGTTATGTTACAAGTAACTAAAAAATTATGGTGATTCATATAATTGATCATAGATATTTGATTACAGTTTATTCATATGAAAACGTGTTCACAATTATATTTAAACTTTATAGCTAAACGCCAGTTTTTAAAATTAATTACAAGTCATCTACACGTGAACTGTTTCGTCGACTGTTTATAAAGTGAAGTGAAAAGTTAATGTGGTTTTCATTGCTTATTACAACAATTTCGGCAATAAAGGTTAATAATTCTTGCATTTTTAAAATCTGATTGTGTACTAGTATACTGTCAAGTATTTTTCTTTTATTATTAAAATAAAAATGATTTAATTTTATTCATAAAAGTATGGAATCATTTCATCCATGTTTTGTTATGACGTTGTCACGTTAAACTATCGTCCGTAAACCGACTTTACAGACAACCAATGTTTTTTATTTCTGTTGCGGACGCATGGCGCAACAACCAATGAGAGTAGAGTAGGAAGTCATTTTGGCGGAACTAGAGAACTGTTTATATTTATTAATCATATTGTGGCAAGAAACTGTCGAGGTATTACAATGCTCAGTTATAATTCCTGCTTTAAAAATTAACTAATGCTATTACTTAAATCAATGGCAAAAATTGTAAATAAAAATTTGTCTTGGTTAGAGTGGTTAACTCAAAAAATTATATAACCCTTATTTATATATTGAAAAATTGTGCTAAAAAAAATTTGCTGGTCAGATTTCACGGTCTCACGGATAATAATTTGATAGTTAATACAGTTACTTACTAACACTGCCGACAGATATCGGATAGATCGCGACATTTCATTGGCTGGAATCAACAGTAGGATTCCAAACGTGAGCCCACTTCGCAAAGTCGTACGAATGGCCTGCCGTGAGCTCGCTTATTATCGTGAACCCAGCTTGAGATCACGTTGCGTGCTGTGACGCCACAGCTGCTGTGTCGCCATTGGCTGACAGGCGTCGATGGGCGGGTGAGAAGGGGAGGGGGGTGGTGGATGTCCTCCCCGCGGACAGGTCATCTGCGGGTGACAGCAGTCAGGGCAACAGTGACGCAACTGCGGTCACGTGACGGCGCCGTGTGACTCGTCTCGAACTGACAGTTCCATCGCTGCTGTTCCGTCCACGGTTATTCCAACCAACTTCGTGCGAGCTGCAGTAATTATTTTTGATGTGACAACGTCTAATAAATCGATGAACGCCGACTGCACGCACGAAAAAGTGTCCCGTAACGCACATTGCCCCGTTACGCTGTGTCCTGTTAAGCTCATTGTGCGCTTGCGCCGCATCTATCTCTCTTCCACTCGATTGGAACAACCATCCATTTTACTTTTTCGAGGCACATTAAACTTGAAACACTCCCATTCGTTTCCTACTTTTCCTATCATCGTCCTATCCTTAACAGAATAACACAGATTGGAATAAGTTAAATAGCAAACATGTATAAAAGTTATAGTTAAAATAATCTCTTCGTTAAAGTAAGAAAGATATTGTAATTAATGAGTGCTAATAAAAGTAAATTTATCAATTAAATTGTAGATTCCATTTCACTCCTTCTTTGTATCCATACAAAATAGTGATAATTCAATAAAAATAATTCAATTTTATTCATGAAGTATGCAATCATTTTATCAATGTTTTGTTATGACGTTGTCACGTTAAACTATCGTCCGTGAAAGGACTTTACAGACAACCAATCTTTTTTAAAAAAATTTTGACGAGAGTGCACGCCGATGTTCCCCCTGCGAACGGAAGGAAAGTTTTTTCCGAGCAGTTGGTACAGTTGGTATGCGTGTTCCGGTGGTCACGTGGCTAGCGTCTGCTCCGCGCGAGGCCAAATCCCTCTGATTGGCGGCTTCGTGGGCTCGCTGCGCGAACATTCGCAATCAATGGACCCGGCGCATTCGGGGTATTATTTATTTATTCACTGATTAACGCATCTCATCACCAGCTAGGCCATCAACGGCGGACACACACACACACACACACACACACAATGAAAAAAATAAATTGGTAGCCATCCAAAATGTGTTGTCAATAAAAACACACAAAAAAAATATTTGAGACGGGGCAATTACTTTGTAGTTCTCACAAATTTTTTAGGGTGTATATTCGTTGATAGTACTTTTAGTTGCTGCCGAAAAAAAAAGTTTTTTTTTTTTTGCAGAATAACGCAGATGAGGTAGAGTGAATGCAACACGGACCCTGAAGTGATCTAGAAAACCGTGGAAAACCGTAACCCAGAAGGTAAGGCCGTTACACCTCGCTCCGCCAGTTATGATGTTAAGATTGACCTTACCTGGCTTACCACCGGCGCTTTGAACCTTATGGCTCAACGTCACGAACTCTCAGAGAATATATTTTTTTTCGCTTAAAATCCAAGCGGGTTATACAATTCTTTGTAAATTAAAAAAAAAAAAATTGGTTGTCTGTAAAGTCGGTTTACGGACGATAGTTTAACGTGACAACGTCATAACAAAACATTGATGAAATGATTGCATACTATTATGAATAAAATTGAATCATTTTGATTGAATTATCACTATTTTGTATGGATACAAAGAAGGAGTGAAATGAAATCTACAATTTAATTGATAAATTTACTTATATTTGCACTCATTAATTCAAATATGTTTTTTACTTTAACGAAGAGATTATTTTAACTATAAATTTTATACATGTTTGCTATTTAACTTCATCCAATCTGTGTTATTCTGTTAAGGATAGGACGATGATAGGAACCGTAGGAAACTAATGGGAGTGTTTTAAGTTTAATGTGCCTCGAAAAAGTCAAATGGATGGTTGTTCCAATCGAGTGGACGAGAGATAGATGCGGCGCAAGCGTACAATGAGCGTAACGGGACACAGCGTAACGGGGCAATGTGCGTAACGGGACACTTTTTCGTGCGTGCAGCCGGCGATCATCGATTTATTAGACGTTGTCAGGTCTAAAAATTACATAAATATTCAAGCGATAAAAGTAATGAAGACTGAAGCACTACGTGGCTGAGTTCTGGATAACGCTTTAAAAAAAAACTTCGTCCAATCTTTTATTTTTTTTAGTCAACTCAAGGATAAAATGCGAAATTTCTTGTTCTTTGTGTTGTTAATTGCTGATAGCTTTATGCTAATGTCAAGCTTCAGTAAAATCTTCTACAGTTGAAGAAAGCCGAAATATTCATTGATTGATTTTTTGAAGTGCTCATTTCGTCTGTAATGCACTGTAGCGCCATTAGCCTGAAAGCTCCAGGCGGAAATGCTGGGTAGGTATCGATTAGCCCCTTCAAACCAAACCCACGCGTATTGAGTATGATGGCAAAATATTACACTTTGTAATAACTTTTGACAGCGGTGAATTATCTTGGTAGTAGAGACCGGAAAAATTCGCGGTTTCAATGGCCTTCAGGATACTGCATATTTCCCTGTATACTATGCCAAATAACGCCAGTTCATTGGCTGCTGACTTGTAAGTCATCTCAGCTGGTTTGTCTGTGATTCTATCCTTCTTTGGTTGGAGGATTATAATTGGTTGAGATTCGTCCAGATGAATAGAAAAATCATCTAAAAGGTATATGTAATTGACTTCTCGCTTATCGCCGAATGAATCCGCGAATTCTTCCGGTCTCTACTAATTGCTAGGGGCAGGCATTTTTCGCTAATAAATCTAACAGCCTATTAGACTGCAACAAGGTATACCCGCACCTGTGGTTTCTTCCTTGTGATTGGCGGCCGTCCGCGAGAGTAGTAGGTGCCTTGTTTGGCTGAGCCACTCAGGACGCATTTGCTTCCGCAATTAATTACTGTGATTGGTGTTGTAACAATCATCATGTTCCTGAAAGAAACTCACACAATCACGAAACACAGACTATGCTACAGTGTTTTAACTTTCAGCTACTCTCGGAATCTTTTCGCGAAATATGCATGGCCCAACTAATTGCAATCGTACATTTTTTTCTTTTTTGATTGTTTTTTTTTTTAACTTGGGCACGAGACACACCGCTACGCGTGGTTGTAAAGCCACACTAATCTCGGCGGGGACTCCGCTACCACGCGTGCACATTCTGTGTTGAATTACACAATTAGCGGAATTCCGGAGTACGTTTAATCCCTCTTCATGTCCAAAGGCGCGGAGGGAAGTTTCAGAAGCCGTTAAAACTTTCAGAGGAGAAGCGTGTGCCGCAGATGTTCTCAGTTTAGTTTTGGGGGTGATAAGCCCGTAGGCGGGGGGGGGGGGGGGGGGGGGTAATCAGGGTCACGTGGTGGGCCGGGCTTGTAGCGATCAGAGGTTGTCAGCGCCTCCAGCGACCAGGCGTGGTACTGCCCAGGGGCCCTAGCACGCGGGAAGCCTTCTTTTCACAGACGAGAGAGACAAACCCCCGATCGTGCATCTTCGGTTTTTTTGGTTCATTGTAACTCATGATAACTAGAGGTGGGTTGTTACGGCAATTTTCGATATCAGTTCCAACCAGTTACTGATACAGTAATGTACTAGTTACAAGTAGCTGATTCTTCTGTATCAGCTAAGCAGTAGCGGTCCCAGGAAGGAACAAGGTATCAGCATTCTCGTTACACGTTACACATCCTCCGTGCCGTCATCACCAGCGTAAAAAGGTATCAGTTTTCTCTTTCCACGTTCTTCGTAAAAAGGTATGAGTTCTCTCATTCTACATTCTTCATAGTCGTAAAAAGGTATCAGTTTTCTCATTCTACATTCTTCGTAGTCGAAAAAAAGGTATCAGTTTTCTCATTCTACATTCTTCGTAGTCGAAAAAAGGTATTGGTGTTCTCTTTCCACGCCTTTCGTAATCGGAGTCTTCAATCTTTGCAAGGAGCACGCACTGCGCACTGAGCGTACTGTGATGAGAAGCCTAAGATGTACATCAAGGTTTGTCCCTGCCCGAACACGCCCGAATACTCACCTTCGGCCAACCTCGGGATTTATTTTATTTTTTGCGCAGGAAAAATAAATTCAAATATTGAAAGTGGTCGGTTAGGTTATCTACATTAAAACACTTTAGAACAATATGGACGGTTAGTTAGGTTAGTACAGCTACATTAAAATAAACAGAGAAATATAAATAAACCCGAGGTTGGTCGAAGGTGAATATTCGGGCGTGTTCGGGCAGGGACAGAACATGATGTACATCTTAGGCTTCCCCCTCCCCTACATTCTTTCCCTTCTTTATCCCTTATTCGTCGTGCCGCTCCCTCCCCTTTCACAAGCTCCGCCCAAGTGACCGTCATCTGCGATCGGGTTCTGCGCTCATTGGCCGTGGTGTTGTTCCAGGTGAATTCTAAACTGATACTAAAGTACTTGATACTTGAATAGTGTACTCATTTGCAGTACTTGATACAAGCGTGTATAAGTTACAAAGTAGCAGATTGATACTTTGCAACCCACCTCTAATTGATAACTAATGGTAAATTAGGTTAGGTTAGCTACATTATAAATACTTTAAAACATTGTGGACGGTTGATTTGGTTAGGATAGCTACATTAAAGATACTGTGAAATCATGTAAACGGTTTCCTAGCCCTGAATAGCTACATATTAAAAAGTTATTTGCTAAGCAACCATAAAATGATTTTACAGTATTTTTAATGTAGCTATACTTACCTAATATAACCAACCATCCACATTGTTTTAAAGTATTTATAATGTAGCTAACCTATCCTAATCGACCGCAAAATGTAATGCCACACCGGTTTATACAATGAGATAGAACGGAAAAAAAAGCTAGTATGAACTTCGGGTAACTTCGGGTGTGGCTCTCTCGCCTGTGAAATGAAGGCTTCCCCTCGCACGCTAGCACGTTCTAGCGCATGCAATGGCGCGGGAGGTGGGCGGGACCGGCTGGAGGGCTGGAGACGCCGATTGGTTGTGCGGGCCGTGCGTCACCTCGGCCAGGAGGCCGCAGTGGAGGGGATACCCCCCGCCCCTAATGGCATCTGATTACAGTCTTTCAAGGAAAAAAAACAACTAATATACTAACTTATTCTCAGTTTTAAGATATATGTTTTTAAGTGTTTTGACGTGATAACGTCTTATAAATCGATGAACGCCGGCTGAACGCACGAAAAATTGTCACGTTCCCCCTTGAGCCGAGCGTGCAAGAACCGGTCAACCACCGTGCGAGAAAATCTTCTGTAATATCAAACAGGTTAAGGCGGGCTTTTTTAACTAATTGTTCGTGATTATATTTAAAAAATGTATTTAAATTAAATTTTCAAAAACTGTAAATAATTTTGAAAATTAAAAAGTATGCAATTTTTCATCTTTGTTTTCTTATGACGTTATCACGTAAAATTATCGTCCGTAAACTAACTTTACAGACAACCCTTTTTTTAATTGGTTGTTTTAGTAATGCCTTAGTATAGCATATATTACATTATATAATATGGTTAATGCATATTCAAACGTATAGTTATCTGACAAATATACAGTTACTGATAATGTTCGCAGGCTTTCACGGCCATTGTCTGAAGTAGCCTTAGTTACCTACTCAGTAGGTAAACTGCTCCCTGATGATGGCGACTACGATGTCGACCGAAACCTCGGTTGAATTATTGGCCAAGGACACGGCTACAACCCAGAAGCCAAGCTACTGTGTATTTACTGATTGCCATGATTTCATTAAACCTAAAATTTCAAGGATAATTAATAGGGACAGGAAAAATTCGCGGATTCAATGACCTCTAGGATAGCCTCCATTATCCTCTGCATTTCTCAAGTAAACACGCGTGTTCATTGGGTACTAAATTGTGAGGCGTCTCCACTGGGTAGCTTGTGATTCGACGCTTCTTTGGTCGATAGTCTCTCATTGGCCCAGAGAGCTCCAGTTAAACTGCGAGCCAATAGCAGAACAAGCAGAATTGTACACATGTTTGAATTTCAGCCTATCACGAAATTAATACGCGAATTTTTCCGGTCTCTGATAATTCATTATTCTACCGTGCGTGGATGTTTCTTTATTGTTATCTTCAGAGTGATGGTCTCGCAGGAGACTGTCTCCGAGCCGCCACACTCGTCTCCAGTGCTGCCCGCCCCCTCCAGCCGCCCCCGCGGCCACTTCTGGAGCCTCTCGCTGGAGCTGGAGTGCTGTCTTTGTCTCCAGGGCACCGGCCCTCCCCTCCCAGCCCCGCCCCTCCCACGCTCTGCTGCAGCTCGCGAGAGTGTTTTCCCACGGACGTGACAATTTTTCGTGCGTGCAGCCGGCGTTCATCAATTTATAAGACGTTGTCATGTCAAAAGGCAAAATTTATATAACATAATTAAACTATCAAATGTTCAAAAGGGTCTTACTTATTTTTCTACACAGTCGCCAAAACGATCGAGGCATTTGGCATATCCTAACACGAGCTTCTCGATGCCTTCTAAGCAGAATAGAGATACAGGGCCAGCGCCTGGATATCCCTCTCCCACAACATCGCCGCTGTGTGGCGGGTCGACTAACCGCGCGGCGCACTGATTTAAGACTTATCGCAAGTTATGCGAACAGTGCGGTACAATGCACCACGCGATTAATTATGCCTCTCCTAAGTTGTGTGTTACTTAGTTATGATCTTTTTAAACTGTGTGGTTCGTCAATGTGTGTTTATAAGTTACGTGTTTCAACATGTATAAAAGTTATAGTTAAGATACGTTATGTCAGTTATAAGTTGTGTGATTCTAGCTTATGATAGTTCTAAGTAAAGATTTTTCTAACTTATGACGTTTCTAAGTTATGTGGTTTGGCGTTGTGTTTCTAGCTAAGTTACCATAGTTCTAAGTTACGTTTTCTAAGTTACGAAGTTTTTAAGTCGTGTGTTTATACGCTTGTGTTTCTATTATGTGTTTCTAAGTTATGATCGTTCTAACTAATGACTAGAGACCGGAAAAATTCGCGGATTCATTCGGCGATAGGCTATAAGTCAAATGCATATACCTTTCAAATGATTTTGCTATTGGCTTACTGTTCATCTGGACGAATCTCAACCAATTATAAACCTCCAACGAAAGAAGGATCGAATCACAGACAAACCAGATGAGACGACTTACAAGTCAGCAGCCAATGAACTGGCGTTATTTGGCCGAGTGTACAGGGGTATGTGCAGTCTATCCTGAAGGCCATCGAAACCGCGAATTTTTCCGGTCTCTACTGATGACAGTTCTACGTTATGTGTGTTTTGTCGAGACTTGAAAGCTATGGCAGTTCTGAGTGATGTGTCGCTCCTGCAGGACGTCTTGGCCGCAGAGAGACCGCGCTCACGCGGAGTGGGGGGATAGGGTCAGCCGCAGACGGCGTGTTGGTGTTGGCCGGGGGCGGCTGGGGGCGGCTGGGGGCGGCTGCGCGGGCCTGCGGTCGGACAGCGGTCGGCTCGCCTTTGAGGCGGATCAAAACGGGGTATTTCCGGCGCTACTGACGAGCGGCCCGGCACAGGAGAACTGCTACAGCGACGCCTCACGTCGTGCAGAGCATTTTGAAACTTTCCGACACATTTTCTGTGCGATATATCTACGTGCAATACAAAACTAATTATTAGGGACCGGAAAAATTCGCGGATTCAATGACCTCTAGGATAGCCTCCATTATCCTCTGCATTTCTCAAGTAAACACGCGTGTTCATTGGGTACTAAATTGTGAGGCGTCTCCACTGGGTAGCTTGTGATTCGACGCTTCATTGGTCGATAGTCTCTCATTGGCCCAGAGAGCTCCAGTTGAACTGCGAGCCAATAGCAGAACCAGCAGAATTGTACACATGTTTGAATTTCAGCATATCGCGAAATCAATACGCGAATTTTTCCGGTCTCTACTAATTATCATGGTCACGGTATTTGTTTTGACATGACAGGAGTATTAATGACTTTAATCTCGGGTTGGGTGTCACTTCGGGTAAGGATTTGACACCGCTTTACCATGTACTGCTAGTTCACTGGTGAGATTGATAAGAATGTAGATTTTTTTTATGATCTTAATCTCTAGATGTGTTTCATTCTGTATCGTTAGAGGCCAGTCTGTGACTATAACAAGGAATCCATGCAATTTTTCCCAGTCACATTTCTTTGAATTCATGAAACTTTCGTGTCGGTGTTAACGTGATTGTCATAATAGTGACGTAAATTAAGTTCATCCATGCGGAAGATTATTGTGACATTAGAGTTGTCTCGTAGCAAATGTAATTCGACTGTATGTCTGACACAAGTAAACAGCCTACTTTGGCGTGTCTACCCGTGGAAAAGTACTCTTGAATTATGCCTTGCTTCTCACACACAACGTCGTCAAAATACCATTACTGAATTTGCTCTTGCTTCACTAGTAGGCAGCACATATGCATTAATCATCAAATGGAAAACACTCTAGGACTTCAAACGATCGCAGAAACGCAGTTAGGCGCTGGTTCTTTGGCCGTTGCAACAAATTTGAATAGAGGTACACATTTTCGAACCTAAGAGCGTTTGGTTCCTCCAGCAAACTCAGTTAACGCACGTTTTGCCGCAGTTGGACGGGCCTGCCATTATGCTTCGTGCGGCGGATAGCCGTGTCGCGACCAGCGCGCACTGGATGCATCGTTTTGCGTAATGCGCGCGGGAAAACACACCTCTGGCTTGACGACTTGCACTGCACCGACGAGACTGTATAAAAGGCAATATCATTTATACTTTCGGCTCAGTTGTCCGTAATGTCTCGAAGAGGTAAGATCAAAATAAATTGGTTGTCTGTAAAATCGGTTTACGGACGATAGTTTAACGTGACAACGTCATAACAAAACATTGATTAATGATTGCATACTTTTATGAATAAAATTGAATCATTTTTATTGATATGTCACTATTTTGTATGGATACAAAGAAGGAGGGAAATGAAATCTACAATTTATTTGATAAATTTACTTTTATTTGCTCTCATTAATTCAAATATGTTTATTACTTTAACGAAGAGATTATTTTAACTATAACTTTTATATATGCTTGCTATTTAACTTCTTCTAATCTGTGTTATTCTGTTAAGGATAGGACGATGATAGGAAACGTAGGAAACGAATGGGAGTGTTTCAAGATTAATGTGCCTCGAAAAAGTCAAATCGATGGTTGTTCCAATCGAGTGGAAGAGAGATAGATATGAGAAAGCTTACTATGAGCGTAACGGGACAATTAGCGTAACGGGACAATGAGTCATCCTTTTTCGTGCGCGCAGTCTGCGTTAATCGATTTATTAGATGTTGTCACGTCAAAAACGCATAGGTGCAGGACTCGCGAATTCGCTGATAAACAAATTATCTTTCGAGTTACACATTCCAGGCCACAGGTTCTGCGGTCCAGGCACGAAACTATCCAAACAACTAGCCCGAGGTAACGTGGGAGTTATGTGCTCTTGACGAGAAGTGCAAGCAGCGCGATATTGCCCATTCCCTCAGCAAGGATCTGGAATCAAAGCTCCGATCTGACAAGATACTGGCACAAGAAGCCGAAGCCATAAGTAAACCGACAGACGCAGGTTTCGAAGAGAAAATCCAAGGTGATGTCGGGCAAGACTAAATAAGGAACGGGTGTTCGTCGAGTTGGGTCCCGCGAGACTGGTGCAGGCGTGCAAAAAGCAAAGAAAAGAAGTCAGTCAGTAGAATAGTAATGTAGGTCCGAGGACAGGAGTAGGAGTGAGAAGCAGCAGTCGATGTCCTCCATCTTGGATTGCGAGAAATATTGAAATGAAAAAGAAGAAGAATAAAAAGATCCCAGCCGGTATTGAACCCGAGTAATGAGGGTGTTCCACATTGTTCAGAGAGGAACACGTCAGTAGAGACCTGCAAAATTCGCGGTTTCGATGGCCTTCAGGATAGACTGCACATACCCATGTACACTCGGGAAAATAACGCAAGTTCATTGGTTGCCGACTTGTAAGTCGTCTCAGCTGGTTTGTCTGTGATTCGATCCTACTTTGGTTCAGGGTTTATAACTGGTTGAGATTCGTCCAGATGAACAGTAAGCTAATAAAAAAATTATCTAAGAGGTATATGTGTTTGAATTCTAGCCGATCACCGAATGAATCCGCGAATTTTGCAGGTCTCTACACATCAAGTCTCGAGACCAGCGATGCACTGGTTGATCGGGGAAACAATACGCCGCTCGTGGATTTTATCTCCCCTGGACTCGAACCCGCATCGCCTTGGCGAGACGTCAGCGGTCTGGTCCATGCACAGAAAAAAAAATTCTGTGAATTTACAAAAGATCCATTTGTAAACCAGCTGCCAACCAAATCGTTGGTATTAGCTACTACAAAAAAGTAAACTTAAATTCGTACAACACCTGGCTATGGTTATTTTTGCATATATGAAATACTTTTTTTCGAATTAATACTGAATAATAATTACGAAAATCGGTCCATGATTTTATATTTTAATTCATGTTTCAAACAAGCATTTTTATAACCATGGAAAATATAATGGAATATTCAATTATTTTGTTTTATTTTGTTTCATTGTGCTTATTATTGTGCATAGTTAATACCGGATAGCTACTCAGGGCACGGTTAAACAGTTGGAGGTACTGGGACAATACAAATGTTAAATTCCCGGGTAAGAATCCGAAACCAGTATAACTGCGAACACTATTTTTTATTGATGCAGTTTTTTTTCATGTAATGATCTGTAATCTGACATGAATATTTCTGTTCCATTTACAAAAAAAAGGGGGTTGTCTGTAAAGTCGGTTTACAAACGATAACTTTACGTGATAACGTCATAAGAAAACATTTATGAAAAATTGCATACTTTTTAATTTTCAAATATTATTTACAGTTTTTTGCAAATTTAATTTAAATAATTTGTTTAAATATGATCACGAACAATTAGTTTAAAAAGCCCGCCTTAACCTGTTTAATATTATAGAAGATTTTCCCGCACGGTAGTTGGCCGGTTCTTGCACGCCTCGGCTCAGGCGGGAACGTGACAATTTTTCGTGCGTGCAGCCGGCGTTCATCGATTTATAAGACTTTATCACGTCAAAAAAAAACAGTGCGTGTATCCTGTACGTATTGTTTTGCTCACCAGTTGCTGGCCAGAGTGACTTCGACTCCAGGACTGCGCGGGCTACTACCTCCGCGGCTAGGATGGCTGATGTCCCCCCACTAGCGGTCACCAGAGATGACCAACATACCCCCCCCCCCCCACCCCGGGACGAACTCACGTCGACCAAGTTTTAATCTGCGTGTTTCGCGAGGACCGACGTCATTACAGGCACGTTAATGCCCCTGACATCGATCGCGCCGGTCCATTAGTTAGTGCGTCCTGCCTAATTAGTGGTCATCAACCCGAGTGGGAGCTGACACGCAGATGAGGGGTCGTCCACGGCGCTGTTACTGCGCACTTCGCTTCGCTTCTCTTCACTTCGCTTCACTTCGCTTCAGTCGCCCGGACGAGCAATATACTTGCCGCAGAAATAGGGGCAGGCATTTTTCACGAATAAAGCCTTTGAATATATTATATACTGTATAGAAGTCACGAGTGGATAGGATTTACTCTACGTTTTTCAGAAGCGTATGATGAGCAGCTTGGGAACTTCACCGCTGCAGTGCGCTGCCGTAACGCCCTGTATCGTCTTAGTTGTTATTTACACGTTAGAGCGCAGAACTGTCGCCCGCTGTCATTCCCCGCACCCCCCACCTATCATTCACTGCAGCTCAAGGTCGTTCAACGGGAGGGGGAAGGGGTGTTTGAAGAGTTCGAGACTTGTCCGCTAGGGACCACCACAAGTCGATGCCCTAGAGATGGTGGCGATTGCGGCGGTGAATTGACCAACTACCTCAAAACCGTATTAGAAATTTTAACCTGGGCTGGCGACTTATATACAGTATATATATTCAAAGATAAAGCTGAACGCATATTAGACTGCAACAAGGTATACTTGCACCAGCGGTTTCCTCCTTGTGATTGGCGGCCGTCTGCGAGAGAAGTAGTTGCCTTGTTTGGCTGAGCCACTCAGGACACATTTGCTTCCACAATGAATTCCTGTGAATGGTATTTTAACAATCGTCATGTACCAGAAAGAAACTCACCCAATCACGAAACACAGACGATGCTACAGTGTATTAACTTTCAGCTAGTCTCGGAATCTTTTTGCGAAATATGCATGGCCCTACGCAGAAACTATCATAAAACAAAACCACACATACCAATCTCTGTTCCAGATTTCAAATAAAATATAGCAGTATATGAGAGCTATAATGTGCCTCGCAGAGATGCAGCAATTTATATCAATTAAAGACTACATTTATTTACGTACCTAACGCAATTTCAAACTCATAAAACTGCACAATTTTAGTCCGTTTCAGGGTAGGGAATAGCAGTCACAACGGATTTTCTTGGGCTTGTCATTACATTACTAGGTAGGTGAATATGTGTAGTACCTATATTTGACATTATAGCTGTGTCTTTCTTTATGAGAAAAAAAATGGGTACGTAAAGGTAGGAAGCACTAAGAAAAGTCACAATTAGTTTTTTTATATGACATACTTCGCGACAAATCAACCCTTTTTAAATACTTAACTATCTTTATCTTTCGTTACTAACTTCCGTTTAGTCGAGGGTTTTTTTAAAAAAAAATATTTAGTCCTATTTTGATTACAACATTTACATCCACCGTGGTCTTTTTTTCTTCAGAATTTTTTATTTTGCTTAATGTTTTTTAATGAAATGCTACTCGTTACTGCATGTTATAAATGAAATAAACTGAAGATAAATTTATATTAATTTACTCGTTCGCCAAAGCTCTACAAATTGTTTAAAAATTTTCACACCTATGTACTAATTTGTCTCCCGCCCCCCCCCCCCCCCCCAAAAAAAAAAAAAATTCCGCGCCCTTTTTATTTTGCTCCTCACCACCTACGGCTATCAGATAATAATTGTTATATTCTCAATATTCAACATCTATTTTAGATTGATAACTATGTTATAATTAACTGCTTTCATTTAGATTCCACAATTTTTTTTCTATTCCTACACTTCTTGCTTTCAATTGTGTTTTACAGTTGGTGTCCTGGAACGGAGCTCACTGTTGAACAATAGATCTGCTCGCCGCTGTAATTAGCGAGGGTCGTGATAAGCGGTGCGGGCGGATCTCGTATGTGTCCAGGATGTTTAAAGGAATGTTACAAGGCTGACTGCTAATTAGAGTACTGTAATGAATTGCAAACAAAGTACTGCAGCTCTTTTTATTAAGATAAAAAAAACCTGCTAAAACCTGCTAACCGTGGCTGAAAAAAATGGGGCAAATTAACGTGCGTGGATAAAAATGTTGAATAATTCCAGCTTTCAGTTAGTGGGTTGTTTATTTTATAATGTCTCTCTGTTTTAAAGTAGCAAACTATTTATGTTTCTACTCGTATTCACTTTGTTTTTTCTCCTCTCTCGATATTAGAAAAACAATGCATCAAAAATCTGAATTTTTTTAGGAGAATGTTTTTTTATGAGTATGGCTCTTTCTTATAGACAATATTTTATATTAAAACTGGTATATTAGTAAACTGCATTCGTTGTTTGGCAACCATGAACAGGGAATTCAAACTGTTTGGCTGAGCAGTGCTTGAATGCAAGAAATACTTTTCGATGTGTAACATCTTAGCTCTCGGTATACGGCATTTGGTAGGAGTAATTTCGTGACTGGGACGGAAGTAGCATGGGACGGAAATGTGTAACAACGGTTCCGCCATCTGTGGCTGAAAGCGCGAGCCAAAGTTCACAAAGACAAAATGTAACTTTATAGTATTAACTGCTTAGTGAATTTTAACAAGACAACCTTAAATTAAGTACGAAGAAAAAAATTATATGCGCGCCTTTAATGGGCTTTAACTTGCTAGCGGTATTCGCATCCTCTAATAAAGTTTCGTAATACGTAAGGACCCGTAGGATTCACGTTGTTTTCCTCGAGCCAGAACAGAGTGCACAGACGCGTGCATAATCACGTCACGTGCTCATTGGCTGCTGTCGCAAACAACCTTCCTTCTCTCTGGGCCCCGCGGGATGTGGCCAGGTGTTTTTAACACGCTTTCATCAGCTTCACTTTTAATTAACTAACTGACGATCTGTGCACAAAAAATGATGGATGTCGATTTAAACCTACTTAATTGTCATAGCGATTTAAATCTTGGTAAGTATATCCGGTAGAGACCGGAAAAATTCGCGGATTCATTCGGCGATAAGCTAGAAGTCAAATTAATATACCTTTTAGATAATTTTGCTATTGGCTTACTGTTCATCTGGACGAATCTCAACCAATTATAAACCTCCAACCAAAGAAGGATCGAATCACAGACAAACCAGCTGAGACGACTTACAAGTCAGCAGCCAATGAACTGGCGTTATTTGGCCGAGTGTACAGGGAAATGTGCAGTCTATCCTGAAGGCCATTGAAACCGCGAATTTTTCCGGTCTCTAATGATTTATAAGTAGAGACCCGGAAAATTCGCGGGTTCAATGACCTCCAGGATAGACTCCAATATCCTCTACACACTCGGGCAAATGCCAACTGTTCATTGGCTGCTGACTTGTGAGTCGTCTCGACTGGGTGGCCTGTGATTCGACACTTCTATGAGTGAGGGTCTCTAATTGACCCTCAGTCCTCCAGATTAACAGTGAACGAATGACAGAAGCAGCACTAAGGTATAATGATTTGAATTTTAACATAAAACGAAATGAACCCGCGAATTTTCGGGGTCTCTCTTTATAAGTGCTTAGCCTACATTGCTGTCAAACAAAGCGGCCCTCACAAGAGCAATATTGTATCCCGTATTTAAGCCTCCTCATCAGTAGTCAGGATCCAAGTGGAGACACATGGTGTGTCGTATGTCAGTCGGCCAGTTGACATGTGGATAGGCGGTGGAAGGGCCATTGAGGGCCCAACTTTAGTCGTCGGTTCTTCACCAGCGACGGGTCAGCTTCAAAAGGTCTGCTCGGCCTTTGTGACTGCCGGCACGAGCATCCCGTGTGTTCGCTCGGCAGCAAAGTGGACTTGAAACACGTGTACGTCTGCTCCGCTTCGATGACTGGATTACACTTCTCTCTCCTCACCCTGGCTGACCCCTGTGCCAGTTGCGAACAGAGAGACGCAGTGTGGCTCAGTCACACCCGACACAGTCCAAAAGTATCAGAGCCCTCTGATTTCTATATCGATCGATGAACAAATCTACATATCTTGAACACGAGTAAAACCGTTGAGTTAAAACCTTGAAAGAAAAAAAAGGCGCAATAATGGTGGGCCTACCGGTATTACACACGAAGAACAGAAAGAAGTGCAGTGATAACCACGTGAGCATGTGAAAGAGAATAACAGGCAATTAGCAAAAACAACAATTAATAAATAATGTGTGTGAAGTACAAGCTGCTAGTTAAATATTCTGCGAAATGGTAGTAATCTTCAATAGGCGATAACCATTAAAATTACATTGATTGAACTACTGTTATATAAATGAGAATCAGTAACGTATTTCAAAAAAAAAAATATATATATATATATATCACTATACATTTCTGCTGATAACTGAATACATCCTTTATCTGATAAGTTTACATTGAAGTTAAACAGAGTCACGTGTGAAATTTATGACCAGTAAAATCAGTTTTTTGCTAGATGGAAGATTACAGTTGTGTTTTTACATTCTCAACAACTTCTCGTCTCAGGCATGATCAACACGTGGCTACTAGTGATTCTGACGGCCTTATCAACTTACAATCCAAACTCGGGGCACAAAGCCACGCATTGAGCTGTTGCAGTGTCCGCTTCGCAGGGTTGCCCAAAGAGTTCTGGCATGAATACGCAGTATGCTTACAGTTCCTAGCGACTGGCGCGTACGAACATACAGCTAGTCCCACGGCAACAGCTGGCCGGATAACATCTGTACCTCAGGACCAAACGAAGCTAAGTCACAATTGGACAAAATTGCATGCGAGTAAAAATACCCTGCTCTTAAAATTATACTGTATTTTCCATCAACCTCCATATGCGTGTGGCTGGGGAGAAGGTACTTAAGATAAGTTTCTTCCGAATGGGAGACTTTTTCCAACAGCCGCAGGTACGCAACAGTGTAACTGGACTCACGTTTGTCTAGCTCAACTAAAGGTTTGGACTTAAGGCGCTGATAACTCTCAAAGTCAAAATTTCCGAGGTTAACACTTATATTTTTATTGCAAACAAACTTTTAAGACATAGTATGTAATTAGATAATTTTTTCTTACGCTCATTTGACTCAGAAAATATAACTTAATTGATTTAAAAAGTTTAGACATGCTGTGGTGGGAACACCACCGCTGAGCTAAGATCCCAGTTCAAGTATAAGCCACAAGTTTCTTGGTGGTATACGATTTTTTGGAAATATTTGTTTTGAAAATGCGACTGAAGAAGTTAAAATTGTGAGCTTTGCACAGTTGTGGAAACGCAAATAATGAACCAATAGAGTTACTGCGGCGTAAACAGACCTACAAAAATTGTAGTCATTCATAACTGCCTGGATGTTTACACATGTCAGATAGCATATATCTGCAGTTGCAACCTAAGCTTGAATACTTTTGGTGAGGGCGAACTATATCAGAGGTTTTTAGGTGATATGGAAAAGTTCTCAGTTAAATGTAGTGTCGCAAATTTTGAAGGGAATAAAACGTATTTCCGACGTCTTGGAAAGTCATCAGAACCTATGGCTTTTACCTGATTTTAAGAGTATTAAATTAAAAAAAAAATACACACGCATAGTAGCACTAAAATATTCAAATTAAAATTTAAAATAAATAACTGACTTTAAAGGAGTATATATATTTTATATACTTCCGGTTTTTTTTAGTTCGCACTTCCCATTGGATTGCTACTTTACGATTGGTGATAAAATTATATATAAAAATAATATGCATTGATTGGTTATATAGTGAAACATCCGGAGAAATTGTTCTTACACGAAGTTGTAACATGTAGATACAATTCCCCAGCGCTGAGGGCTTAGCGGAGACATAAGGTCCTTGATCTCAACTGTGCGGTGGTCTGTGAGGAAACAACACGGTCGAGTTTTAAAGCGACCATCGCTGTTAAAGCGCCCTACCTACCTGTGATGCTGAGGGGCGCGCTCACCTTTATAAATACGTTCGTTATTGGGAAAATTACTCGAATTTCTCGCTACCTCACTTTCACGTGCACCTTATAAGCGTTACAATAGATAGCTCTGATGATTTTACATCAATGATAAATTTCATTACAACATGCATATTTTTTAAAATATAAATTGGTTAAGGCATACGAAAATTGAGAACTCGGAACATTAAAATCACCGCAAGTACATAGAACAAACCTTAATAGTTTGTCTTGGGCTATGAAAGCACAGGGCACCGTAGCTCCACGCAGTGCAGCCAACACACATCCCCGGCAGTGCCTGCGCATTGTCGCGATGGCTCACCCCACGCGCGTAGCGTTACGCCCTTACGCCCTTACGCCCGTATGCCCTTACGCCCATACGCCCTTACGCCCCTTACGCCCTCTCGATCCGTGAACCTCAAACGCCCTTAAGTAAAGTTTCAATGACTTAAAATTCACGTGAATACAATTATTTTTCGTGAGGGCCGGTTTAAAAAAAAAAAAATTCCTTTCGGCACAGTTTACAAGCGTAGTTAGATTTCGAAGTATCTATTCTGGAAAAGTTTTTGAAACTTTTATAAACTCCTGGAACATTTTAAAAACTTAATGACAACATTCAAAAAAGATCGATTTAATATTTTCTCATGTTCCATGCAGAGAAAAATATTTTGACTGTTTCTAACTGTTTTCCGAAGAATCTGATAATAAGAAAGTTTTTTTTTTTTTTTTTCAATTTTCAATCCCTGTGTTTACGGTAATACTTCCTTCCAAATTTTTTTTTCAGTCAAAAGGTTTTAGTTTAAGTTTAGGAGTTTTACAGTAAATTATAATGGATTGATAGTATATCAATTTTAAAAAATATAATGACTGTTTTGTCTTTCTATCCTTGTTATTTCCACCCCTTGCAGTAATAATTTGTTACTTAAATTAAAGTTAGACAACAGTTTTCAACCATTACTAATAAAAAATTAAACACAATATCATTAATTCGATAGAGTACATGATAGGGAAGTTTTATTTATTTTTTTATTTCAATCCAACCCTTGCAGTAATGGTTTGTATTATCAAAAATAGTTTCAGACAATAGTTTTATATATAAAACTATAATATTTACAAACAATATGAACGAATTTAAAGGCGTGCTTTCGAAAAGATTTGTGTGTTTTTTTTTGTTCCCCAAACCTTGTTTATTCACCCCTTGCAGTAATGGTTGGTCGTATAAAAAATTATTTCAGACGAAAATTTTAGATAATAATTTAAGTTTCTACAATAAAACATAACGGATTTAATAGTGTACATATTACGAAATATATGAATTTTTTAAACCCTTTTTTATACCCTTTATTTTTTAACCCCCTTCAACAATGGTTCGTCTTATAAAAAATTGTTTTAGGAAAATTTATAAGATTAACAAACAATTTGAACGGATTTGATAGTGTTCCTACTAAAGATATAACGATATTTTTTAAATTTTTACCCATGATGTTTAATGCCTTGTAGCAACGGTTACTATAATCAAAAATTGTTTCAGACAAAAGTTTTTTTATATAAAAATTATAACATTAGCACATAATTTGTCCGAATTCAATGTTGTGCCTACGAAGGGAGCTATGATTTGTTTTTGTCCTCTAACCCTTGTTTTTCAACCCCTTGCAGTTTTGGTTGTTCGTATCAAACAATTATTCGGACAAAAGATTTTGGAATTACTCCTACGAGTTATAATACTTTCAAATGGATGTGATATTTTCCATATTATTGAAGTTAGAACGATTTTCTGTTTTGTTTTTTTAATTCACCATTTCTACCTCTTGCTTGGATATTTTCCATTAGCGAACTCGACCGAGATTTTCCACTACTAGAGTTTATGTATCAGTTTGGAAGTGATCTGTGAAAAATTTTGGCAGTTATCGGGTCACCAAATTTGTGATTATATAATATATATAAATATATATAAACTTTTGAGTTGACGATGGTTTTGGGCTCATGAAACGAAAAACTACATAAATTTTTTTCCTGAAATCGCACCATGGTAACGGTTACAATATGTGGTATTTCTTCTAAATCTACCCTAAATGGGATATTCGAGGTAATTATTCTGGAATATTCCTAAGATCTCGATCAAACGGTGCGAGATTCGCCACGAATGATCATCAACGGGAATTTTTTGTGTTTTAATTCTTAAATTTAAAAGATTTTTTTAGAAGTGATTATTGGCGTAGAAAACCTATAACGAATTTCTCGTAACCGCGTTCTTTTTTTATTTTATATTTTAAAAATAAAATTGATTATGAGTTAACATCACAGTCTCTATAAAAAAAAATACTTATCCGCAAAAACGTTAAACTCAAAGAGCTAAGAAAAATAGACTTATGATTCGTGGCGAACTTAATGGCAGAGGGGATTCGGTACTTAAACAGAATGAGATTGCTGATCCGTGCAGGCAGTAGTGTCCCTAGACTTTGCGGGTCTTTGGGCAGTTTAATTTTTTTGGTGGTCTCTCTACCCCTCCCCAAAAATTAAAAAAAAAGGTCAACCTACAACTTAAATTCTGACTATGGTTTGGCTAGTTTATCTTTATACAAACACACCGTTCCAGTGGGAAATAAAAGCATTAAATTATTTTTTTTCTAATACCAGCACGTAAAGTTACAAGATCATAAAAAAAATTACATTTACTCTTCCCGTTAATGCTCATATTTTTGAACAGAACACTGGACAAACAATATTGAATAATGGAAAGCGTCCCCCGGGGGGCTGGGCAGCTCGGCAAGGGGGGGGGGGAGTGACGCACTCACCGTGGCTTCCAGACGAGCTGCGGCGCCGACCGCGCGACCCTGCAGCGGCCCGGAGCCGACTGGCGCCTACAGGCCGCTCGGCCGCTCTCGGCCGCGCTCGGCGGCGCTCGGCCCCGCTCGACGGTGCTCGGCTCCACTCGGCTCCGCTCGGCTCCGCTCGGCCGCGGTCGGCCCCGCTCGGCTCCGCTCGGCTCCGCTCGGCCCGGGCCGCACCTGTTGCCGAGCGCCGCGCCCCCACGCACCAGCAACCCCTGCGAGCAGATTATTAATCGTGTCTTGATGATTTATTCTGCTAATTCAAAATGGTGCCAGGCACGCAAGGTGTGTGGTCGGCCCCCGGGGGTTCTCTGCCTCCCGTGCCAGACCCACGCAACCCGCCTGGCAGAGCGCTCTGGAGTGGGGAGCTCGATGGCATACATGGGGCAAGCGTGCAAGCGTTAGCGAAGCTGAGCTACAGTGTTGCATTTTCTGTAATGCTGGAAACGACAAATAATTATATTTTCAAATATTCAATTATAAATTGAAATTTTTTTTTATGCATTTTAGGTATGTTAATGTGTACTTTTGGAATACAAAAAAAGGGGTTTTGTCTGTAAAGTAGGTTTACGGACGATAATTTTACGTGATAACGTCATAAGAAAACATTTATGAAAAATTGCATACTTTTTAATTTTCAAATATTATTTACAGTTTTTGCAAGTTGAATTTAAATAATTTGTTTAAATATAATCACGAACAATTAGATAAAAAGCCCGCCTTAACCTGTTTGATAATATAGAAGATTTTCTCGCACGGTGGTTGGCCGGTTCTTGCACGCTTCGGCTCAGGCGGAACGTGACAATTTTTCGTGCGTGCAGCCGGCGTTCATCGACTTATAAGACGTTATCACGTAAAAAAATTAGTTTTTTTAAATAAAAATACATAAAATTTTAAATTATATTTAAATGACGAGGCAAATTCGTTATCACGAACTAAACCTAAAACTCTTAGCGATACGCGCGCTCTGCCGATCGGCGCTGGTAACACACGGGTCGTCTCCCAGCAACGTACCGTGCTAGTGATGGCGTGTAGTGCGTCAATGCTCAGTTTACTCTTCCAAGGGAATTATTAAAATGGGTTTTTATTGTTCGAGTGGATTACTGAAGGGAGATGTTTCTCTTCTATCGCACGAAGCGACCAAGCTCCCAATGTTTTTGTTAATTCTTTAATGTGAGTTTTTATCAGAATTTGATGTATTACAGGGAATAAATTATATATTTCCAAGGTTTTTTCATCTTTTTTAAAAAAAGAGAATTATATAGTTTGTAACCACTGTGAAAAAATGACAGATATAATGGGAATAACTACAACTCTCATAATTATTACGCCACCATTGTAATTTTAAAGTTTGTAAATGCCTAAAACTTATTTTTATACCATGTAAAGTCAAAATAGAAAAATTTTAAGCTGATGTACGAACAATAGCTTCATGTTTGAAAAACTCACTAAATTATAAATGAATAATTTATGTAAATAAAACTATTGTAAACATTTATTTTTGCCTTTAACAACCGAAAAAAGTTCTAATTTTTTTTAAATGTTTATTTAAAATTAAACAGTAAAAGTTATAAACATAGTGCATTATTTGACGAAACACTTAACGTAATTTAAGTTTTAGTTTGTATCATATGGCCTTTACTAATAACACCTAACTTATGATTTAATTTGGTCATAGGTAGAAATATACGTCTTTCAGTCCACATGAGCTTCATTTATTTATAGGGAATATAATTTACAACCAATCTTACCAACGTTGAAAATTTAAACATGTCTGAAGGCAAATAAAATTTGAGGGGTTTGTAATCCTGTCCTACAATTCGACATCTTAGAACTTTCTTCCCTGGGGTAATTCTGCAGTATTATTTAATATTCTATACTTATTCCACTATCAGTTTTCATCCGTTTTCTGCCGCAGTTATCTTGGCTTCTCCCTCTTCCTCGCCCAGAAGAATTTTATCTGGCTCTCCTCCTTTTGTTCGCCGTTTCTCTTATCATAATTAATTGTCAGTCTTTTCTTTGCTGTCCTACCGTTAAGAGTAAGCTCACTCATTACTTATTTTTCTTGTTTTTTATTTTTCTTTCTCATTTTGCATGACTTTTCATTAGGTTTGAAAAATCATATACCATTTCCGTTTTGGCGTCGAGAGTTCGTTAAAACAAGGGGAAAATAATACTATAAATCTTACCTGAACAACAATAATTCCGTTCTACGCAGGACCATTAAAAGTCCAATTTTTTCCCGGGAGAAATTCGACCTTAAAATTAGTAGGTCCGTTATCTTGATTTTTTAAAAAGTCAACTATCCAAGAGTGATAAAATAAGCTCTGGCGCTCCTTTTTTGCTTTTTGTTTAGAAGCTTTCGGTGGATGTCATTTAACAGAACGAGGCGAAATGAACAGTGGCTGAATTACTTGAGGAGTTGATATTGAAGAATAATTATGAAGAACTGACGAAAAACAAATTTCATAGCGTACGAAGCTGACACATCGGTGAGGTCAGCCAATATCACAGGTGTTCGCACCTCCGAGCTCAAGGAAGTGACTTGTGCACAGCGTCAAATTAAACATGTAATAATTTAAATAAAGTGCAGCTCTAGTAGAAAGCCAAACGTAAAGATACTAATAAAAAATTTCAATTTTTTTTTGTCGGCGCAATGCATTTAAAACAACTTATTTTCAGGACTGAACGCTTGAGAAGGCTTTGTTAGTATATAGTTAATAATGGAATGCGTGATAAAAAAAAGTTTATTTTGATGTAATAAAAAAGTTATTAATATTACTTCCATTATATTTAATAGAATTAGACTATTATCTAAAGTATCAAAAACGTTTATGCATCATACAACAAAATATATAAAAATAAGATAAAATTAAGCTAATGGGTTCATACCTCATCAAAGGTTTTAAACCCTTTTTCTAATTATTAGTGAATCTGCAAACACACAGCTGTGCTCTTCGCAGCCTTCGGAGACACTTCTCGGGGATAAACACTCAGGGAAAGCAGCGAACGAGCAGAGTTGTAATGCGAGACAGAGAACCACGTCTGAAGCTCCGGCGAGTCTGTGTAATTATCGCCGAGTGGCAGAAACTTGCTTTGACAGAGGCGAGGTAAACACTTCTCCCGTCGCCTTAACCGCTCCTTCCCGCGGAATTCACTCGTGACCAATCAGCGCAGACACAGCCAGTTGGACGGCTGGCCTTGTAGTTCTCTCAGCAACAAACCCGACAACACGCCTCTCGCCTGCAGTTCCCTTGTGCGAGCACGCGCTCAATAAACTTGCAGTTATGTTCGCGAACGAAGTTGAGGACGCACGCCAGTTCATTATTTTTTATCCATGCTGTAGAAAACACTCTAGCTTCTACGAACACGAACAAAGGGTTGATAATTTTGCATGTAACGTAAGTTGTTTTTTTTTTGTCATGAATTGAAAACAATCCATTACGTTATTAGCGTGACAGTGAAAATGATTCATTCCAAAATTTAAAAAAAAACCGAAAGTGATCTCCAATGAAATAAATATGAAGCATCCTTATTTGTAAACAGAATGTTTAAGTTTGAAGGAAAATTGTGTCAGACTTTTTAGATTATCAGTTGTGAAAGGTATCAAGGTTATTTCCCATTGCCATCCGAGCCTACGCTGGCTTCGCAACTCAACTGAAGGTGACATTAAAGAGAAATTACTGTTGCGGCAGGTCGTTGCAGCACCGAGCCCAGATCTTGATGACGTAGTAATTCATGTCCTCCCCCTTCCTTAGCCTCGCCGCTGTCCAGTGTTCCAGATCAGGTTCCTGGACTCAGGGCTAGTGCCCGCCTCCAGGAGAGCTTCCAGGCCGGTCACTACCTGCCGTCATGTCGAGGTCACCTTGCACCTGCAGAGGAAAGGTCATTGTTCGAAGGTGCGAAGTTCAGAGGTTAAAAGTACATCGGCTGTCGGCGTTCAGATCCCTGTTTGCGCACTGCCGTAGTGTGCTCCTCACACAAACTTTGCAAGGCGATAATCAATAGTCACAAAGTTTCGTGAAGTATAAAAAAAACAACTACAAAGAAAAGAGCGGGCTACAATTTTCGAGCGTTACGAAAATTCTGATCGCATGGAACTTTCATGTTTTTTCCACCCTCGTTAGAAAACTCCGTTATGCCTTTAACAGATTTCGCCTTGGTTATATGTAACAAGATAAAAAAAAAGGTTCAAAAGGTAAAGCCATTCAACTTCATGCGCGCACTGGCTGCAGAATCCATCTGTGACGGCTTCTCATTCACTCAGCCGTATTTTGTATTCCCTTTCTTCATCACAAGTTTGTGTGCAAAATATAAAGATTCAGCATTTTCCACAACTATCTTGCCAAATTTAAACACAAAATAAATGAAAACTAATTGTTCATTGAGACTATACAAACAGTCGCGTTTCTTTGTCCAAGGGGGGGAAAAAACTTTTTCTTTAAGATTTACGTATACAACGAAAAATCACAGTCCTCAATCGTGAATGAACACACAAAATCATTTTCTGATCACTATTGTTTGAATATAAAGTTCAAGTTAAAGATTAAAATATTTTTCAGCAAATGTATTTAAAACTGTACGTACACAATTAAAAATTTTTTACGAGATTTTTGCTAAAAAAATATTTTTTTCTCTTTTATTTTAATTTTAAAATATAGCCACAGGCATTTTGAGGAAGTTCGCCATAATTAAACACAAGCAAAATTCACATTACAAAGTTATTACGTATCCCCAGTTTAATAAGTTTAATAAGTGTTTCAATTAAAGCAAATACTATGTAACACGATGAAAAAAATACAGTTCCGTGTGATCGTCACTTCAATGCAAGTTATCCAGTTAAATGACAGAGTTCATTTAGACGTGGTCGTTGGCCAGAATTCTCATAAGAATTATTTTGCATCAGTATATTGACGTAACTATGACGCATCGCGTGCGAAATCATTCAAGTTACAAACATAACTTACATTAATTAAAAATTAAAAACAATCTCTATTGGTGACAACTTACATTTAATCTACATTATTTACCACTTTATCAATTTAAGTGGTATTATGTAGGTATTCCATCACGTAACAATAACTATGTTTCCAGGGCTGTGTCTGCTTAAAAATGTATTTGTATCACAATTCATCATATTTATATTTTAAAAACACTTAAAACGCTGGCCCAATAACATTTTCTGTAATAATATGTCAGGCCTGCCCTCTTGCGGACAGTAGCATGAGCTGTCTGACAACCAGGCGACGGATACCTGCCCGCCCAGCACACGTGTTGTGCGGGGCGCCTGCCTCTCCAGGGAAGCCACTCAGACGTGGACCTCCATGGCGTGAAGGGGCCGTTGGCAGCCCTGGGCCGCGCGAAGCGCAGTTGCCAGCACTGCTCGCAAACAAACCACTTCATGCCACGCAACTACTCAAAACATCTGGGAAGTTAAGGGGATAGTGTACTAAATTATTTTGCTTCCCTGATTTCTTGTCTTTGCTCATTATTCAAAATATAACCATCCTTGATTACTCAAGAAGTTTTTTTTATAGGTTTATCATGTATTTTTAATTTTTTTTAGTAACTTAAAAGCCGATTTTATGTCAACCCTAGGCTGCACAAAAGGCATGAAATCGTGTTGTATAAAGATTTAAATTAATTGTCTGTATGGAACCTTTACTTAATTTTTTGTATATCATTCAGTAATCAATAAAATTTTTTGAATGCAAATAATTAATACAAATAAAAAAATACTGTACTGATATTATAAATACGTTTGGTAAAGTATAAAATATTACAAATGAAAATTTTAAATAAATACTCAGAATTCAATATTAATGTAAACATGCGTATAAAATTAATTATTTAATTTAGTAAAAAATCGGTATAAATTTCAATATGTAATTAAAATCAAAAATTAAGGTGAATCTTGATTTTAAATTATTAACTTTAATCATTTATTAAATATAAGGTAGTAATTTGCAATGCAGTTGAACCATACATGATTCCACTTATATAAATGCACTTGAAAAGTTTGTGAACACAATTTATATCATTAAAATTTACAATAAATACAAGTTTTTAAGTATATGGACCATTATTCAATATAAATTATTAAAATCTATTTTTTAAAAGCACATGTATATTTTTTATTTGCATGTAGCCTTTTTTTCATAATTTTTTTTTTGCATTCTGCGCGCGCATTATAAAAAATCAAATTTTTTTCCCCGTGACGCGCCTAAAGAAGCACAACTGAAGGAGCTCCTGCACCGGAGAAGGGAACGAGCTCGCCTGTGTCGAGCCAGCCAATCAGAGCTCGTGACAGTCGCGACTGCGGGCGCGCGCCCTAGAGTCGAGGTATAGGCTGGCTGGCAGCCGGGCGGGAAACGTCAAAAAGTCGCCCCCGAAACAACCAGTGCCACCAAATGAAATGCGGACAGCAATGTCCAAGTTTCCGCCCCTTTTGCTCAGTAGTTTATTTATACTCTGTCCAACTCTTCTTCCGGAACCATCTTTCTGTTTCCTGTAACCAACCTGCTTGTTATCAATGCACGAAATTTTTGCATCCCACATGTAAGTGCCCCCCCCCCCCCTGTCACTGTGCAGGTTTTACCTTGGCCCAACTCATCTAGTTTTTATTCTGGAAAAGTCAGTGAGGGGAGTTGGTCATGGCGCCAATCGCAGCAATGGCTGGCCAAACCCCCCTTCTGGCACATGATGCATGCTTACTCTCCTGCATGGCTTAAATCCTGCATTATTATAGCGTATAGGCTTCGGCCTGAGACGCACTTAGAGTCTTTCCCTAACCCGGATCCCTCTCAAACACACTTAGTTTTTTGTTAGGTTAGGAAAAAAAATTGGATGTCTTTAAAGTCGGTTTACGGACGATATAGTTTAACGTGATAACGTCATAACAAAACATTGATGAAATGATTGCATACTTTTATGAATAAAATTGATTCATTTTTATTGAATTATCACTATTTTGTATGGATACAAAGAAGGAGTGAAATGAAATCTACAATTTAATTGATAAATTTACTTTTATTTGAACTCATTAATTCAAATATCTTTAATACTTTTTGGAAGAGATTATTTTAACTATAAATTTTATACATGTTTGCTATTTAACTTCTTCCAATCTGTGTTATTCTGTTAAGGATAGGACGATGACAGGAAAAGTAGGAAACGAATGGAAGTGTTTCAAGTTTAATGTGCCTCGAAAAAGTCAAATCGATGGTTTTTCCAATCGAGTGGAAGAGAGATAAGATGCGGCGCAAGCGTACAGTGAGCGTAACGGGACACAGCGTAACGGGACAATGTGCGTAACGGGACACTTTTTCTTGCTTGCAGCCGGCGTTCATCGATTTATTAGACGTTGTCACGTCAAAAAAATATATATAGTTGAAACTCCTTGTAGAAGCTGCGAGGTGGATGTCACAATGCAGAAATGCGACTCTGGAAGACGCGGGTGCGATCCGGGGCGCCCGATCTTTAGCTGGTTCGCTGCCAGATTGATTTCCATCCAATCAAATACTGGAGCAGTTCCTTTACACATAACTTCCCCACCCCCTGTTCATCACTACACCGGCCAGAATATAACGTTCCAACGGTGCACGAATGTTCAGAAGAACCCAAGGAATTTTGAAAAACTGCTCGAGATATCCGGATGTTGAATGTATAATAAATTGCATTTAAGAATTTTTAGGAGTATCATAAAAATTTATTTTATTAGATATTCATCTTCACTTACCTTTATGGTCACCTCTATGCACGACGACAAGACTGCGCTCCAGTTAAATAATTGCGCTGAGAGGCGACAACGCGCTGGAAGCACCAGCGAGCGTCGCACTTATCATCCTGCCTCATCGACACACATTCCCCTGGCGAGTTGGGCTTCTTAAGCGGTTTACTTTATTGTGTTTATAAAGCATGCCAAAACGCATGCCTAATATATCCTTTTAAATTTTATGTTGCCCTCGTCCTAAGCTTGTTAAATAAAAGGTTTTATTTCCATTTCGTTTTATGTTTTTACGCGTACTTCTTGGAAATGCAAGATGCTGTGGTCAATGGGGCGCAACGCAAGATCCTGTAAGTTTTTTTTAATGAACGTGAAGGCGGGGATTATATTTTTGCCGAGAAAAAAATATAAAAAAATACAAATCATGCTTTTGGGCTGATCAGGTTGAGATTAGTAAGAGAGGCGTAGTTCGGGTTAAAAAAAAAAAAAAAAAATTAGGCGGTTAACTGGCTGTGTGTGGAGCAACGCGCCGAACAGTTCGAGACTCGTGCGAGCGTTTGAAGTTCTGCAGAATGTTCTGGCACAATCTCCGCGCACCCGAGCTGGTGCTGTGTGTGGACTCCCATTAAGGGAAGCCAGGCATGCGTTCATAATTAACACTTTAGCTTCCCGACCACTTAGTGCCTGCCCACGGGGAATTCTTTCCATTTTCTGTGAGGCATGTTATTAAACATCTAAAGTACTATTTTAGAAAACCATATTTTTCAATTATATTCTTGAATAAGAAAAATCTCAAAGAACTCAAACTGTTAAGAGAGGCTGAAGTTTAATTGCTTAAGTACGCGCGTTAGAAGACTCTGAAAACTATTTTGAAATTAATTGTGACAAAAATTAATTAAATAAATACTCAGTATTCTATATTAACATATACATGAGTATAAAATTTATTATTAAATTTAGTAAAATAATCGAGGTGAATTTTAATTATTAGTGACAATTAATAAATATGCTGGTTGTTTTTTACAATATATTAATTATTTATTGAAAACAATTTTATAATTTATAATTCAAATTAATTATACATAAGGGAACATAACCTCACTTATATTAATACAAATGAAAAATTTTTCTAACAAAAATCATGTTACTAATATTATAAATAAATAAAGGTTTTTAATTATAGTACCATATTCAATATCAATCACTGCACTTTTGAACGCGACTCACTATAGTTCCTCACCTGCCGCTAGAATTCGCTACCGGAGCAGCTACGTCGAATATCAAATCATACGATTTTCAGAGCTAAAGTTAAAACTATATAAAGAAACGGATCCGATAAAATTGAAAAAGACTTGAAGAAATACCAAACCATGACTTGAATCAGATTTTTGACAAGGATTTTTATTAAAATACTACCCGCCTGGGTAAAATTCATTAAAACGTTAATACTATATAGTTTCCGCACACGTTAGATGAATATATATAATTAAGTATTGAAGGATAGTTGAACTATTATACAGATTTTTATTACCTATGCAAATTCATAGAAATTTATTCCCTGTCAAACTTAATTAATTTAATATTACTATTTTCATTTTAAGTCAAAATATAAGATTTAAGGTACTTTGCAAGAAATAACCAATCCAATGAACTTATCTATTTATAGCAATACGTTAAACAAATAAAATGTATAGATATATAATTCCTTAAAGCATAACTTGTATAATCAAGATATCTGTAATTAAAAAAAAATAAATAAAAGTTCACGATCAAATTTTGAACAACGTTCGTGTAGCTTATTAGCCTCACACTATAACCATTCCTCTATGAAGCCAACAAGTAACAAATATGTACTGTAGTTCTAATATGTATATCCTTGCGTTTTTTAAAACTTGAAATTACTAGTTACTATGTCTAATTTAGTTTACCAAATATGTCGCAAATTAGTTTTACTATCATGAAGTTTCATTTGGCACACCAATACGTTATGTATTTCCCCTAATTTTTATGAAAGTAACTATACATGGGTTTAAGTTCATACACGTGGGTCCGCCATCTTCCTATGAAAATTTCTTTGCACGGTCCGCGCGCATGTAAAAATTCACTCTCATATATTTTTTTTCCATAACGCGCCTAAAGAAGTGTAACTTCATAAAAATCA